>NC_069503.1:497414217-497686717 GCF_027579735.1 Bombina bombina | reverse complement strand
TTGCCTTTATAAAATGATTTGAAAGACCTCACAATGCTGATGAGACCTCTTGGAGAGCTTTAGATAATTAGGCCCTTAAAGTGAAATCTGGCCTCTATGCTAATATTCCAATATCAATAAAAAGATATATATATATATATATATATATATATATATATATATATATATATATATATATATATATATATATATATATATATATATATATAGTGCCTTCCACTAATATTGGCACCCTTGGTAAATATTAGCAAAGAAGGCTGTGAAAAATTGTCTTTATCTTTTTAAACTTTTGATCTTTTGTTAAAAAAATACACAAAAATACTCTGCTCTCGTGGATATCAAAGAATTGCAAACACAACACAGGTTTCTTCAAAAAAATAATAATCTTTGTTATAGATATATGTGTGCTACAATTATTCACACCCTTTTAGTTAATACTTTGTGCTTTCTCCCTTTGAGATTATAACAGCTCTGAGTCTTTTCCTATAATGCCTGATGACGTTGCAGAATACATGGCAAGGGATCTGAGACCATCCTTCAAATATCGAGGTCAACGCTGGTGGACTTTCCTCTCCAGTTCCTATATACAGAAAAAAGATTCTTACATGTGTGCACCTGTGTATAAAACACTGGCCAAAGATCTATGAAAGTCAAATGGCAATAAATAAATAAATAACGTACTATTAGACTGTTATAAGTAAAAATATAAATAATGTATATACAGTATATGTATACTAAAAGTATAAATGGTAAAATAAATTGCATTGATAATGCTGGTTTGAAATTACACAATATTTATTCACATTGAAAACAAACAATAAAATAATAAAAATCAGTAGGTGATGGGTCTAATAGACTATGTCTAACTATGTTGGTACCAACAGTGTAAAAGTATGTTAAAAAATAGTAATATAAAACTTATAAGGAACCTTATATATAATCTAAATACAGGTCTAGAAACTCATATAGTGCAATTTCATTTAAAAAAAATGTCACTTAAGAAGATACTATATATATTTCCAACAGAATGTGTTATAGTTTCAAGTGTATAACACAATTGATGTCTGTCCTTATATATGCTTTATATGATCTTATAGATACGTCAGTATTGTGGTTTATATAAGTCTTGGTTGTAGCTGTTTAATTAAAGATGGTGTAGCTAGCATATATATGCCACAATATTTCAAAAAAATCCTTTTGGCAACTTAGTGTTTATAGTCAATGTAGAGTTGCAAACATATGAAAACTCCATTAACAACTAAATGTAACAATCGGTTCAATTAGCGTACCAATACCACAGTCTTTTATTAGTCTCCTTTGGCAACTATGTATGACAATCTTGCCCTTGTAGTATGATATCCGTTTGTACCTTATTGTTGGTTAACTGCGACTCCTGAGTTACCTTAAGTTCTTTAGGAGCGGTAGATTATCTCACTGCGTGTGAGCTTTAGCAGTTTACTCAGCGGGAAAAAACAATCCTAGGACACCAGAGAGTCGATCCGTGTCGTGTTCCGGAGACGCCCACTGTTGCGGGAATGACGAGTAATACCCAATTCTTCCGGTGTTGGTTATTCTTCTGGTGTTCCAGTGTTTCCAAAAACTTGTTAGACAGAACAGTCTGTATTTGGCGACGCGTTTCAGCTCCAAAGAGCCTTTTTCAAGCTTTTTCCTCTCCAGTTCACCCCACAGGTTTTCTATATGGTTCAAGTCAGGGGAGTGGGATGGCCATGGCAGGACCTTGAATTTATGGTCAGTAAACCATTTTTGTACTGATTTTGATGTTTGGATTATTGTCTTGTTGGAAGATCCAACCATGGCTCATTTTAAGCTTTCTGGCAGAGGAAATCAGGTGTTTATTTAATTTCTATTGATATTTGATAGAGTCCATGATGCCATGTATCCTAACAAAATGTCTAGGTCCTCTGGCAGAAAAACAGCCCCAAAACATTAAAGAGCCACCACTATATTTAACTGTGAGCATGAGGTACTTTTCCATTTGGCTACCTCTCTGTGTGCGCACTCACCTCTGGTGTTTATTGCCCAAAAGTGCTATTTTGGTTTCATCTTACCATAGAACCTGATCCAATTTAAAGCTCTAGTAGTGTCTGGGAAACTGAAGATGCTTGAGTTTGTTTTTGGATTAGAGTAGAGGCTTTTTCTTGAAACCCTTCCAAACAACTTGTGGTAATGTAGGTGACGTTGGATTGTAGTTTTAGAGACTTTCTGATCCCAAGATGCAACTAACTTCTGCAATTCTCCAGCTGTGATCCTTGGAGATATTTTTGCCACTCGAACCATCCTCTTCACAGTGCATTGAGACAATATAGACACAAGAACCTCTTCCAGGTAGATTCATAACATTTCCAGTTGACTGTAACTTCTTAATTGCTGTGGTGGTGGAAATGGGCATTTTTAATGCTTTTGCTATTTTCTTATAGCTACTTCCCATTTTGTGAAGCTTAACAAACTTTTGCCGTACATCACAGTTATATTCTTTGGTCTTACCCATTGTGATGAATGACTAAGGGAATTTGGGCTATGTGTTACCTCATATTTATACCCCTGTCAAACAGTAGGTCATGGTTGGACAATTTTCTGTTCCTACTTTCCCATGTTTGGTAAAAAAAAAAAAAAATATCAATGGGAATATACGTACTTCAATTATATTTTTCTCATATGCATTCATAGGGGTGCCAATAATTGTGGCATACATATATTTAACAAAGGTTTTTTTTTTTTTATAAACCTGTGTTATGTTTGCAAATGTTTTAAAACCATGGAATCAAAGTATTTTTGTGTATTTTTTAACAAAAGAGCAAATATATATATATATATATATATATATATATATACACACACACACACCCTCACTCACTCACCCACTTTATTAGGTACACCTGTTCAATTGCTTGGTAACACAAATTGCTAATCAGCCAATCACATGGCAGCAACTCAATGCATTTAGGCATCTAGACGTGGTGAAGACGACTTGCTGAAGTTCAAACGGAGCATCAGAATCGGGAAGAAAGGGGATTTAAAGTGACTTTGAACGTGGCATGGATGTTGGTTCCAGACGGGCTGGTCTGAGTATTTAAAAAAATGCTAATCTACTGGGAATTTCATGCACAACCATCTCTAGGGTTTACAGAGAATGGTTTGAAAAAGAGAAAATATCCAGTCAGCGGCAGTTGTGTGGACGACAATGCCTTGTTGATATCAGAGGTCAGAGGAGAAAGGGCAGACTAGTTTGAGATGATAGAAAAGCAACAGTAAGTAAGTATGCAGAATACCATCTCTGAACGCACAACATGTCAAACCTTGAAGCAGATGGGCTACAGCAGCAGAAGATCACACCGGGTGCCACTTCTGTCAGCTAAGAACAGGATACTGAGGCTACAATTCGCACAGGCTTACCAAAATTGGACAGTAGAAGATTAGAAAAACGTTGACTGGTCTGATGAGTTTCAATTTCTGCTGCAACATTCAGATGGTAGGGTCAGAATTTGGCGTAATCAACATGAAAGCATGGATCCATCCTGCCTTGCATTAACGGTTAATGCTGGTGGTAGTGGTGTAATAATGTGGGGGATATTTTCTTGGCACACTTTGGGCCCCTTAGTACCAATTGAGCATTGTTTAAATGCCACGGCCTACCTAAATATTGTTGCTGACCATGTCATCCCTTTATGACTACAATGTACCCATCTTCTGAAGGCTATTTCCAGCAGGATAATGCATCATGTCACAAAGCTCAAATCATCTCAAACTGGTTTCTTGAACATAACAATGAGTTCACTGTACTCCAATGGCCTCCACATCATGGATGTGCAGCCGAAAAATCTGCAGCAACTGTGTGATGCGATCATGTCAATATGGACCAAAATCTCTGAGGAATGTTTCCAACACTTTGTTGAATCTATGCCACAAAGAATTAAGGCAGTTCTTAGGGCAAAAGGGGGTCCAACCCGGTACTAGCAAGGTGTACCTAATAAAGTGGCCGGTGAGTGAAAATATATATATATATATATATATATATATATAAAAATATCTATTTAAAAATACATAGATTATTTTCTGCTATGTGCAGAACATTGGAATCTTAAATATTTACAGTAAATACACAGTATAACACTTTATTAGGTACACCTGTACAATTGCTTGGTAACACAAATTGCTAATCAGCCAATCATATGGCAGCAACTCAATGCATTTAGGCATCTAGACGTGGTGAAGACGACTTGCTGAAGTTCAAACCAAGCATCAGAATGGGGAAGAAAGGGGATTTAAGTGACTTTGAACGTGGCATGGTTGTTGGTGCCAGATGGGCTGGTCTGTGTATTTTAAAAACTGCTGATCTACTGGGATTTTCATGCACAACCATCTCTAGGGTTTACAGAAAATGGTCCAAAAAAGAGAAAATATCCAGTGAGCGGCAGTTGTGTGGATGATTCACTGCCTGAGGAAAGAGTGCCATAAGCACTGCAGATTATATTCAAGTTTTAAATATACTTTTTTGTTTCAATAAATAGTTCTCTATGCATAGAGGTTATTTTGGTTTTTATCTAAGACTGTAAGTGTGGTTTTTTTACTTTATTCTAACTGTGGATCTGGTTCCTGTTTGCCTGAGTGAGCTAGTTGGTGGGCTCATATTAACCCAGCTGGTCGGTCTGACTTGCACTGCATTATAGTGCGCCACTTTTCCACGAATTGGAGTGAGCCAGCTGGTGGGCTCTGATCTATTCAGCCTGCCTGACTTGCACTGCCACATAGTGCACTACTTTTGTGAGTATCATTCTATAGAGTGATGTATTGATACAATTTCCAACAATTGCTGTGATCTTCTGCACCATTGGAGCACCTTTTTCTGTTTTTTCATATTTGCAGTTTCTCCACTTTGTTTTAAGAAGAGCTGATCCTGGTGTATCTCCCCACAACTATCGACGGAAGCCTCTAGAGGACGCCTTTGTCCTGAGGGACCATCTTTGATGGACTTTATTTGGTGTGGATGAAAATGCCTTGTTGATGTCAGAGGTCAGAGGAGAATGGGCAAACTGGTTTGAGATGATAGAAAGGCAACAGTAACTCAAATAACCACTCGGTACAACCAAGGTATGCAGAATACCATCTCTGAATGCACAATACGTCAAAACTTTATGCAGATGGACTACAGCAGCAGAAGACCACACCGGGTGCCACTCCTGTCAGCTAAGAACAGGATACCGAGGCTAAAATTCGCACAGGCTAACCAAAATTGGACAATAGAAGACTGGAAAAACGTTGCCTGGTCTGATGAGTCTCGATTTTAGCTATGACTTTCAGGTGGTAGGGTCAGAATTTGGCGTAAACAACATGAAAGCATAGATCTATCCTGCCTTGTATCAACAGTTCAGATGTATATGTATGTATCTCAATGTTAAAGTCCTTTGCATGCCTTTTTTCTAACACCTGAGACCTCATATCTTTAAGCCTATATAACTTGTGTGCAATATTTTTTATAATCATTTTTATTAGATGGTGTTATTATGAGTGTTGATGTACCATACTTTGTAATGTATATTTGATGTGGTTTTTTGTTTTGTTTTGCTAACAGTTTAACCACACAGCTCTGAGGACACACTAACCCGACGAGCATTAACTTGAATTGCACTCAAACGATCGCGTTTACTTTCAACTTGTAATATCCAGCGCAATTTTAACCTCGCCCTAAATAAGTGCTCTTTAATAAAAATTACCTAACTTAGGAGTCAATCACAATCTAACGTCAATTTGCTGGTTGCAAGCTTGCTGTAGTGGGAGTGTGGGCATGTGTGAGTGCGCAGACACACCGTGATGATATGTCGGGTGCGATGGGGAAAACAAAAACAGCGAGGTTCAGCGACAGCGCGCTATAGTATAATATGCAGATGAACTATTGATATTTAGTGCAGGCGTGCTATAGAGATGCAGGTTCGCTGTTAGTATTATTTTATTATATTCAGGAGCACTATTTAGTGCAGGTATATTGTTTATAGTCAAGTGTGCTACTAGCAAAAGCCCACTATCTGTATTTTAGTTTAAGCATGCTATTGTTTTATCACGGACGGACTATACTATATTGTTCTGGATTTCAAAACCTGTCCTCAGGCCTCCCCAACAGGCCAGATTTTTAAGATTACCGTGGATGAGAGCAGGTAAAATAACCAGGTTTACTAATCAGCTGATTGTTTAACCTGTGCTCCAGTTCAGATATCCTCAAAATGTAGCCTGTTAGTGAGGTCTGAGGACAGGTTTGAAAACCAGTGCTATATTGTATTGCTAATTATTTTACTTAGGAGCACTATTTTCACTTTAACACAGGCACACTTTTATTTATTTTGCACTCCAGGCCTCGCTTTTGTTTGGCACATTATATCCTTTATAAGGTATTTCCTATTTCCTTCTTATCACCTGTGCGCTTTATTAGTGTATATTGTATTACTTGTTGTTGACCTTTGGCTTCTCTGTTCACCTGCTCTTGGATTATCCTCTGCTTTCTGATAATTGTTGCTGACTGGGCTTCGATTTGACTTGATCTGTTTAACCCTTGGTACTTCACTATTCTGCATACCTGTTGCTGTCCCTGGCATTTGACCCTGACCGCATATTCCTGTTTCTGTGCATCTCCAATCTGCCTGCTACAGCCTTTGGCCTTATAGAGACTGTAATTTCATCATTCCATCTCCTTACCTGGGTCCTTACTCCTAGGTGTGGGATTTTGTGCCTATCATTTCACCTGACCCTGGGATAAGAAGACTACTAGCCAGGCAATTGTATGGATAGGTGGGATCTCTCTGCAGGCTGGATACTGATTAAATTGGTCATTAAGCTTCTCGAATGACCACAATGCAATATAATTTCATTTATTAAAACCCCTCCAACGCAAATGAGTTTTCAACTGAAAAGCTCCTGAAAAGGCTTTTTTTGTGGTAAGTACCTGTTTTCATAATAGAAACTAGGCAGTCACCTGAAACTTACAATAGCCCATTCAATAGCCCAATTTCATCTGATTCAGTAAAGGTCTATTCATGAAACCCCTTTGTTCACTGTGCAATGGAAATTCTAATTTACATGTTGGTTATTATCCTACTGTAATCAGAATACATCCTTAACACTCATTAACCATATAAATGCAATAGGTATATTGGCATGACGGGCATACTTCTATAGTTACATCAGGACCCAAACATCTACAAATGGCTTATTTTTAATTTAGAAGATTTTTTTTTTATTGAGGTAAAATTCAAACACATATATCAATACATTTCCTATGGGTATGAAACTGTACATAAACCAGAGTAGGTTAAACAATTAGTACGCATTGGTGATCAAAGTACAATATCCCTTCTAATATAGGAACTTTCTCAAGGTAGAATGGGGAACAACACAAAAATGAAGGCCATTGCGAGTACAGTATGTTATATAAGGAGTTTGAAAGAAATGCTTCTTATAGGGTAAATCCTGGGACCTCAATTTTTTCAAATAAGTTACATTAGGAAATTTCTTGTATAGTTATATCGGTTAGATAGATACAATTGAATTGTTGCTGATGGAGTGGGTATTAGAGATAAGGGGGAAAAGAGGGGGGGAAAAGGTGGGGGAAACATTTGTTGTAATTATGCACTAGAGCTAATCCGGGAATCTCTTTGACCAAGGGGACCAGGTCTCGTGATAGAAGTTACCTTATCAAGGGCTCTATGAGAATACAATTCCATCTGTTTGATGCATTGTATACAAGATGAGGTGATGCATTGTACAGTGGAAAAGATTTGTGTGAAGGAGGGTGGGTCTTTGTTCTTCCACATTCTCGTCAGGGATAGTTTAGTAGCCATAAGGAGGTAAAATAAAGCTTCCTTGGCTGGAGTCATATCTGGGAATCGTATATATAGTAGTGATGTTTCTGGACCAAAGGATAAAGCTATGTTCAGTTGATTGAAGATTCTATACAACCTTCGCCAGAGAGGTTGAATTCTGGGACAGGACCACCACACATGCAGGGTTGTACCCAATTGTCCGCATTCCGCCAACACTTAGGAGAGTGAGTGTCATATATCCTGTGGATTGTGCAGGGAACTAAATGCCATCTGACTAAAATCTTATATTGTAGTTCCCAAGAGTTGTGCAGTGTATACGTTTCTTAGTTACTAGAATACGTCTGTGCCAGAAATTGGTATCAGCTGTAAAACCAATCTCTCATTCCCAAGCCCTATGTTGAGGGATTTTGTGGTGTGTATGGGGTTTGAGGAGTAGATCATAGTGAAAGGACAGGGCATGTTTGAGGACGTCCATCAGAGCCTATCTACTTTCCCATTTCGATAAAGCTCTGAGGTTATGTTTGGGATATCCCCATGATCTCAGCCAAGAGCTGAGATGGAAGGCCTCAAAATGTAACCGTTGGGGAATGTGGAATTTTGCACATAACTGAGGGTGTAAAAGCCAAGTATCTTGGTCATAGAAATCGGTGACAAGTATGATCTGTAGGTTCTGCCAGAGTTCAAGATGAGAGTCCGGTAGACAGTAGAGGGCGCTAGTCAGTGTGAGAGCTGGGGAGGGATGTGGGGCAATGCCCGGGTTATGTCTCATTTGATCCCAGAACTGGAGTGCATTGTGTATTACTGGGGACATAGTGCCTAATTGTTCTCTGTGGTGTAAAGGTATCCACAGAAGGTCAGGAGAGTAATGCCTACTGGTAAGACTGAGGCCTCAGCCTCTGACCAACAAGGCGGGTGTTCTGCGATACTCCAACTAAATAGGTGTGACAATCGCGCCACAGTGTAGTATAGGATAATGTTAGGGAGAGCCAATCCCCTATGCGTGAGTGGTCTCTGTAGGGTAGATCTGGAAGTTCTAGGCCTATTATCCTTCCATATGTACAAGGTGATAAGACTTTGTAGTTTATTAAGTATGGGTCTGGGGATATTATATGGGATACACCTAAATAAGTAGGTTAATTTGGGCAGAAAGGACATCTTTATTGCTGCTTTTTTCCCTGTCCACAATATCTCTTCAAATTCCCAAGTGGACAGCAGACTTCGAAATTCTGATATTCTATCTGAGTAATTCTTGGCTACAGTAAAGTCTGGGTTCGTGCTAAGGTTCCTAAAATTTTAATAGCGTGGGAGCTCCACTGGAAGTTATATGTTTTTTGTAGGGAGGTCAGTTCCTGGGGAGAGATACAGGTGTATAGGGCTTCGGTTTTGTTAACATTAAGTTTGTAGTAACTTAATTGACCGAAATTACTAAGAAGTCTGAAGATCGCGGGTAAGGAGGTATCCGGGGAGGTAAGAAACAATGTAATATCGTCAGCGTAAAGAGATATTTTATGGGACGAAGTTGCTAGACAGACCCCTGTAATTTGAGGATCTAATCTAACTGCTTGAGCAAGGGGTTCGATGGCTAGCGCGAAGAGAAGAGGTGAGAGGGGACAGCCCTGCCTCGTGCCGTTAGATGTATTAAAATAGTCTGATTTAAATCCCACTTCCTTAATCCTAGCTGACGGGGAGGTATAAAGAGCTTGTACTGCGTGAATACAGGTATTGAGGAAATGGAAGGCTCGTATAGTTACCCAGAGGTACTCCTATCTCACCCTGTCAAAGGTCTTCTTGGCGTCAAGAGACAGGGACAGAAAGGGGACCCCCTGTTTAAAAACCATCAATAGTATATTAAGTATACGTCTAGTAGCGTCTGGACCTTCTCTATATGGGATAAACCCTACTTGGTCTGGGTGGACCAGGGAGGCAATAACTTTAGATAGTCTATTGGCTAAAATTTTGGCATACAATTTTGTGTCTAAATTAAGTAGTGAAATAGGGCGATAGCTACCGCATGATTCTGGGGGCTTTCATGGCTTCAAAATCGTAGTGATAGTTGCTTCTAAGAATTCACCACTAAAGGCACCTTTGTGCATTATTTATTGGAATAATTTACATAATAAAGATGCTACTAAAGGTTGGAAAGTTTTGTAAAATCAGGCAGTGTAGCCATCTGGCCCCAGTGATTTACCTATTTTCATGTCCTTAATGACCTTCTGAACTTCCTCTAAGCTTATCGGGCTAACTAGTTCTGATATGTCATTAGGTGCAAGGTTAGGTAGTCGAAGCTTATCAAGGAACGATCTGACTTCAGTTGGAGAAGGGGGGAGTAAACAAGATCTGCTTCGATGTTGTAGAGGGAGAGGTAAAATGATTTAAAAGTGTCTCCTATATCTTTAGGGGAGTATACTAAGTTAGCAGAACTACTCCTAATAGCTAGAATTTTGGCTTGGGCTGTGCAATGTCTAAGTTTTGGCGCTAATAATGAGGAGGCTTTATTACCTTGGTGATAAAAGAGTCTTTTGAACTTTTCTAGCATGGATTGAGTTCTTTAATATTCCAAATTTTGAATTTGTTTGGAGATTACTGTTATTTCGTTGTTTATGGAACTAGAATAAGATACGTTAAGCTTGTTTTTCAATGTCCGTAATTGTATAGTGAGTGTGGCGAGTGATGCCCCTTGTCTCTTACATGCCTCAGTATCGACTGTGATAAAGTGTCCTCTAAGGAAGGCTTTAAGTGTAGCCCAAAGGGTCTCAGATGAGATCTGGGAGCTGTCATTAATAGAGAGAAATTCAACTATCCTCTCCTGAAATTCAAATTGGATTGCTGGATCTGTGACTAACTGGTCTTTGAGTCGCCACAGAGGAGGAGGGTTTTTTGTCATGTTAGAGCCAAGAGATAGGGTTAGGGTGTCGTGGTTGGGCCAGGAGACAGGGGAGACTTTTGTGTAAGAGATGATGTCTAATAACCGCGCACTAACAAAGAAGTGGTCAATACGGGTATACGATCTATGTGGAGGAGAGTAAAAGGTAAATTCCCTGTCTTGTGGGTGAAATGCCCTCCAACAATCGTATAGATCATACTGGCTGATCAGATTCTGAAAGGCTTTGGAAAGGGGGTGGGTTGACCTGTCCGAGGTGGAGATCTTAGGACCTAGCCTGTCTAATATATGGTCCCAAATAAGGTTAAAGTCCCCCCCCCCCACTATTAACGCCCCCTGTTTTACAGCCGAGACCGACCCAAGGAGCTTCGTCAGGAATCTAATTTGTTTGGAGTTAGGTGCGTATACATTTACTAGTGTTACCAAATGGTTATTTAATTTACATACTAGTATGATGAAGCGGGCATGAGGGTCACATTCCAAATAGATGGGATCATATTTCAGATTATTGCTAAGATATATGGCTACCCCTCTAGATTTAGTCAGAAAGGAGGCTTCTAGAACCGTTGGGTATCCCCTTAGAGCATGTGCGGTACCTGAGTCCGAGATCCAGTGAGTCTCTTGGATGAAGGCTATATCCATCTTGGACTTCCGTAAGAGGTTCAGTAGTAGGATCTGTTTCATTGGGGAGTTGAGACCTTGGGCATTTATTGTAAGAATGCACAATCCTTCCATTCTGAAAGAGAACAACAACAATATAAAAAAAAGAAGGGGGGGGGGGGGAGTGCAAGTAGGCTATCAACCCAGTAGGGTGTAATCACTTGAGTACTAAGTTAACTGGGATATCAGCAGAGATCTCAAGGGTATGTTGGGTATACCTGTACTGCTAATCGTGTATTATGAATGAAGGTGAGTCAGTGGTCAAGAGTCGCTTTGATATGAGTAAGGGGTTAAAAGGGAGGCGAAGATTGAGTAGTATAGCCCCAATAGAGGTTAAGTATATTGTTATAATACAGAGCAGCAGGAGCAAACAGAGCAGAAGAATGGGGAGAGGGGAATGGGCTGTGTGTAAAATGTGATAGAGAATTAGATTAAAGGGGGGGAGCCGGGGGGAGGGAGCATACCCCCAGTTAAGGAATAAAAAATTATGAGGTAAAGGAGATCATGGAAGTAATCCCCATAATCTTATGAACAGGAGTAGACGATCATATGGGAGGGCATTGTATACATCGGCCCAATGGGGTATGGACAGGATCTATAGTACCTTAAGTAAGTAAAACAGGCAACAGTAAGGCAACATGTGAATTAGAAAAGTGCTGTAATCATTCTGAAAGCTAAACTAGAGAACCTTAACAAATTAAACTATGAAAAACTGCAAACTAATGATAGCACCCAGCGTAGTTGATAGGGAGAAGGATGTATATGGCCTATTCGTCAATTCAAACTAGCCTGATAAATTCTATATCTCTTATCTAGAGAATAATAAGGCCACAAGTACCTGGTTAGTCTTAAGTTCAGGTCAGTGTTATTAGTCAAACTGTGACTATATCTAGTCCCACTGGGTAATGTTAGGAGGATAAAGGTGTCGGTAGGCTACCAGTGACTGCTTTATTGTCAGGGGTTTTTCCCTGTTGTGTTTGCCATGTGCTGCTGGCAGCCATTATACTCACCTCTCTTCCTGACTATGGTGCATTGTGGGGGATGCTGCTCATTTCCTGCACTTCCTTGGTCAGACTGGTGTGCATCATCCGTGTGAGACAGGATGCAGTCTCAGAATTGTGATGTCATCACTTATTATTTAAAGGGCCTCTGTTCAGTATGCTTTGCCTTTGCATTGTCTCAGACCTGTTTGTGAGAGTTCCTGTGTATTACCTGGCTGCCTGACGTCCTTCCTGGTTCCTGATCCCTGGCTTGTTCCTGACTCTGCTGTTTTCCTTGTTCCTGATTCCGGCTCGTCTGACTATTCGCTTTGGCTCCTGACTCAGCTCGTCTGACTACCAGCTCTGGTTTTGACTCCTGGCTTGCTATTTGACTTGTGGACTTTTTATTATTTTTTGCTATTAATAAAGGTGTGATTATTTTTGCACTTCTTGTCTCAGTCTGATTCCTGGCACCCTGACATTACGCAAAGGCCACGAATCCTGATGCTGCTAATTATCCACCTTTACCTGCCATCATTTCCAGGATGGATGTACAGGATCACCGCATGGATCAATTTGCACTAGCCCTGCAAACTCTGCTGACTCGCACTGCACATTTGGACCAAAGTGTCCCGCAAGTTATGGCTGCTCCTGTTTCTGCTGCTGCACCTATGCCTACCACTAGCATGTTCGGTCCTGCACCTCTACCTCAGCGATATGGAGGTGATCCTATTCAGTGCAGGGGGTTTTTGAACCAGGTGGGCATTTACTTTGAGATGTTACCTCAGGCGTTTCCCTCTGACAGAGCTAAGGTGGGATTTCTCATCTCGTTACTCTCTGACACAGCTCTTGCCTGGTAATATTTATTGAGAAAAAAAAGAGAGGTATCGTGTGGCACACTGTTTAAAGAGCCTGAGTAGCTATATCATAAGTTAGCACGAAGATTATTGATAATTAGTTAAAATATAACTTTTATTTTGACAAAAAATAAAAAAACATTATAAATACATGAGAGAATTGTCTTTAATTAAAAGCATAAATGTAGCCAAGAAGAAAAGTGTGTGATGACCTTGTACAGTGCATTTACTCTATACCATAATGTCATACTCTTAAACTAGTACACCCTGTTTGGAAACAAAATTAATTGAGTAGTAGAGGGGAATAGCACTAGGACATCTATGGAGGTGACAGAATTAATGCCAGCAGTTAAAAGGCTACATTTGATACATGGAGAAGCATGTGTATAGTGTGGTTGATTCGGTTAAAAATTAATTCATAGGTTAGTTCCGAAAGAAACTGCCCTATAGTGAGGATGAGAGTGGACTAGCTTCTTTTGTGTATAGTGAACACAGACAGTGTTGCTTCCCACAAATTTAAGTCAGTGTAGTTCACAATAACTTTCAGGTAGTATACTGTAACCCTGGTGTACTTAAACTATATATTTGATCATATCAATAGTGGTATCAGTGTTATAAGCACTAATAATGTTAGGATAGTGCTTAATCCAGAAAAAACTGGTAACTATTTATTTGTGTAAGTACATTTCAGGATATCACCAGGATTATCTACTAGTAAACTGAATACTATAGGTACCAGGGACAAGAAAGTATGGATTGATTTGATTATCAAATCATAACTCTGGTGGTTTGGGGATGTATAGTCGTGCCAAAGGCACAGAGTCCTGCCGCTATTACCTAAGATGCTTGGAAATTACTTATTAAAAGGCTGATACATATAACGGTGCCGTGAGCATATAACCATCAGATATAAGGTTGTAGGTAATACACAATCGTGACAGGAGCATGTAGTTCTGTATGCAAAAAACCACCACAGTCACTATTTATAGAGTGCTCGATCTAACGAAGCACATAGCATATTAAATATCCATTAACGATTATTAAAGTTTAGTGTTGCAGTGTGGAAATATAACACGCTGCTGATTTATGTCTTGCCCCAGACCACGTAGCTTCCTATTACTTGCTGGTTTATATGGTGCACTTAACACATTTACATGTTAAAATTGGAGGGTGTTAGAGTCTAACGCGGCAGTAAGTTAGCATATGATGCTGCTGTAAACTCAGATTAGTGACTTGCTATCGGAAGCTGGGTTATACGTGGTTCTTAGCATATTTCAAGTCTTGTGGTTTTTTTTGTTAAGGACAGACGCAGCGATGCGAGAGTATCAAGTGCTGCTATTAAATATCAAACACTAAAACAAATGTTTTTCAAAATTTAGGATGCCCCTGGTTTACCCATATGTTTTAGTTGACTAGATAACAAAAAGCCTAAAGAGGCCAACAAGTATTAAATCTAAGTCATTAGTTAAACCATAAGTTAAATATTATTAACAAAAGCACAAAAGAAGCAGTGCAAACACCTGACGCACGTTTCGCCAACTGCTTTGTCAAAGGCGCCGTCGGGTCCTTCGTGCTTCCTATTTATTTGAATGCCAGCCAATCCCCAGAGGGGGTGTGTAATCGTCACATGACGAGTACCTCCAATCGTAAGGCATCAGTAGCTTAACAGGAATTAAGCTTGTTTATTATGTTACTATGGATACTACATTGTGTCACAAGATGCATGTGTCAAATCGTGAAGCATCCGTGGCAAAATAGATTTGTTTATTAGGATTATAGATGGCTACCATAATGTGGAGCAATACTTAAATCGGACTCGCCATTGAGGATACAGTAAATCAGTAGGTAATCCTGTATTGGGCAGTGAATTGCTCTTACGAAGACAGGTATGATAGTTTTTAAGTGTGGGGGAAACGTATATTTGATCATAACACAATTCCCATATATGTAAAGGGATAAAAAATGTATATCATTGGGGCAGAAATTATAGCGTATACATAAGCATATTTTCGGTTTCAAAAGCTACCATAATGTGAAGCGATATTATTATCAGAATAGTCATCGATTGTTCACTAAAACAGTAGGTGATCCATTATTGAGCAATAGGAGCGATGGTATTTAAAAGTAGGGGAAGTGAGTCATATGATATGAGCATATCTTTAATCATAGCACACTTCCCATATATATAAGGGGACAGAAACATGTTATTGGAGCAAAAAATTATTATGAAGTATACATAAACACATATTGCAAAACTAATATATCTCAAAGGGGGATTTAGTTTTATTTTTATGATCATGTTTCTTCTTAGTTCTCATGTGAATATAACTAAATATGATTTAGATAGTGAATCGAAAAATGGGGGGGGGCGAAGAGAAAGGGGAAGGATCCCCTTATACAGATTAGATTTATTAGTGCAGCCCAGATATATAGTTATAGAGAAAAGTATCTAAAAACCTTTCATTAGGACGAAGGTCAGGTGATCCTGTCATGGAAATATCTATGAATACTTTTCAGATAAAGTGTCCATAATCACATATGTATCTCATGCATATCCTGTCAATATCTATGAATACTTTTCCGATAAGGTGTCCATAATCACATACGTATCTCCTGCATAGAGATTCATACATTCTCTCATATGTAAGTATACATAGAGGATATAATTAGTTGAGCTTATTTAGAGTTGATATTTGTCTTAAGCTATGCATATATTTGATATATGTTACGTATTAAACATTTGAGATCGATTTGAAAGATAGTTCATTAAAAGGAGAATTGTTATTCATTCAGAGACGAATCATTATAGGTATGGACTGAAAGTCAGTTGTTCGTTCAGTCCCTTTGGGGCCATAGTTTGAAGCCTGAAGATCCATTTGGTTTCTTCTCTTAACAAAGAAGTTTCTATATTTCCCCCCCCCCCTAATGCCTGGTCTTATTCTCTGTAAAATCCAGCATTTGAGGACTGGTTTCCCTTCGTGTTTATCCAAAAAGTGTCTCGCCACTGATGTAATTTTGTTTCCTCTTTCCAAGTCGTTTTGAGCATTACGAATGTTGCCCAAGTGCTCGCCAAGTCTCGTTCTCAATTCGCGAGTGGACATTCCCACGTACTTTTTTCACATTTACATTCAATGCAGTAGATGATGTTTTTAGTTCTACAATTATAGAAATCGTTCATATATATGATCCCTTTTGGGTAGATTTCCATTTGTTTCACCGTACGTATATAGGGACAGAATTTACAGGTTCCACATGGATAAGTGCCTTTAAAGTTGTCTTTCCGTTTACTCAGGCTTTTAGTGAAATGGCTTTTTACAATCTTGTCCCTAATAGTTGGGGCTCTCCTCCAGGAGACTTGTATTCTGTCTCCAATTGTCTTGGTTAGATCTTCATCCGTGTGAAGTATGTGTATATGCTGATTAAGAATTTGAGAGATTTCTCTGTGGGCCTCATTAAATGTACTCACAAATCTCACCTTTTGATCCCCCTTGTCCTTTGTTCTTGGTATTAACAGGTCAGATCTTGCAAGATGTAGTGCTCTGTGATAGGCCCTTTTCAATATTGAGTTTGGATAACCTCGTTCTTTTAGCCTTGTTTTCAGGTCCTTGGCTTGTTCTTTAAATTTAGAAAGTTCTGAGCAGTTGCGTCGCGAGCGCAAAAATTCTCCATAGGGTATCGCTTTCTTGGTGGAGTCGTGGTGTGCACTTTCAAATCTCAGGATTGAGTTAGTGGCTGTCTCTTTCCTGTGTAGATCTGTTTGAACTCTATTGAACATGTCTCGAGAGATATTCAAATCTAAAAATGTCACTTTATCATAATTGATCTCATATGTGAGTTTTAGATTCAAGTCATTGATGTTAAGTTCATTTATGAATGTTTTGAAGGTGTTGGTATCACCTCTCCATAGTATTAGGACATCATCAATGTACCTCAGCCACAATAAGATAAGATGTTAATAATAATAAGATGTTCACTGTATTCAGACATTCTTTCTCCAAAAACGGTTTCCCATTCCCACCAGCCTTAATACAGGTTGGCGTATGTGGGGGCACATGCTGTGCCCATCGCTGTGCCTCTAATTTGAAGATAGAATTTGTCGTTAAAGACGAAGTAATTGTGGCTGAGGACAAATTTGAGTAGGTGTAAGATAAAGTGGTTCTTCTCCATATTGTCAGTGCCTTCCATTTTGAGAAAATATTCAATTGCGAAGCATCCCCATTTATGGTCAATTGATGTATAAAGGGATTCTACGTCGCATGTGGCGAGAAAGGTACTCTCATCCAGGATGATGCCCTCAATCTTGCGTAAGACATCCATAGTGTCTCTGACATATGATGGTAATGTTAAGACGATATCTCTGAGGCGAAAATCAATATATCTCGAGGCTTGCTCACTCAGACTACCTATGCCAGAGACAATTGGTCTCCCAGGTGGTGTTTGTTGGTTCTTATGGATCTTCGGGAGCAGATATAGTGTTGCTGTTTTTGGTTTGCTTACAGTTAGATATTTATACTCTTTGCTGTTAATTAGAGAATCTCTTTTTGCACTTTCAATTATACTTCTGTATTTTGTAAGGAAATCACTTGTTGGGTCCCCAAACAGGTGTTTATAACACTGGGTATCTCCTAACTGTCTCATAGCCTCGATCACATACATATCCTTTGGCCATAGGACTATGTTCCCGCCCTTATCCGATGGTTTTATGACCACATCCTGCCATGATTGAATATCTTTCAAGGCCCATTGTTCTCTTTTACTTAAGTTTGAAAAGGACTTAGGATTAAGTTTCATAAGGTCCCTACTCACAACTTTCAGGTAAGTATCAATTTGAGGGAATTGTGACACTAATGGCATAAAGGTCAATTTAGTTTTTATCTTTGTCAGCCAATCCTGGGATTGGGTCGATATGTCTTCATTTTCTTCAAGAAGTGATATTAAATTATGTATAGCTATTTCATCCATATTTTCGTCGTCGTGTTTAGTGTACATCTTATTCAAAACCAACTTCCTGATAAAGAGGTGTAGATCTTTAATAATTTCAAAGTGATTTATGGTGTTAGTCGGGGAAAATGATAAGCCTCTACTCAATACTTCTATATGATCAATAGAAAGTACCTTGTTTGTGAGGTTGATGATTTGAAAATTGTTTGTTTTTACCAACGTGGTCTTTTTCCCCAATCTTCCCGATTCCCCCCATTGTACCCCCATCTGGTCCTGTTCCTGAGGCTGCGATCTTGATTGCCCGCCTCTCCTTTTTCTTTTGTTTTTGGTTTTTTGGACTCCTCGTTTTTGAGAGGATTGCTTGTCTTTCGCTAGCGTTTTGTACAAGTAGAGTTCTATTTGGGGGGACCTCTTCACTATCCTCAGCAGCTGAGGATTCACATTCTGAGGACACTGCGTCTTCTCTGTTAGTGTTTGATGGGAGATAGTTCCTCCTGCGTCTAGGATTCTTTTCATCCCATGTAAAAACACGACCTTTCTCGAAGTCTTTGATGTCTCAAGACAGTTTACTACATTTTGTCTGTATAATTTCTTTTTCCTTAGTGTCTAATTCCTCTCTTAAGATTTTATATGCAGATCTGAAGTTTTCTAATGATTCAAATTTGTGTAATTTGGTGTTCATATCTGAGATCTCTTTACTTAATTCATCCACTATTTCTGTCTCATAATCGGATAGTATAGCCACTAATACTTCCGAGCAAGATATCAATGCTTGTTCCCATCTTTCTCTATAACTTTCAATGTGGAAAGAAAATGATGGGAAGAGTCGTACTCTTAGGCCCCTTGGAATAATGTGTTTAGCTAAGTAAAGATCGTATGTACTTTTATTCCAAACTGATCTTGTATGTTTCCTTAACAATTCCCCCAATAATTTCAGACCCGTTTCCCAGTCATTTATTTCTTTATTTTGATTACCATCTATACTGAAGTCTGAAAAAGTTTTATCTATGTTGGCTTGGCGTTCTTTTTCTCTGGATAGAAAATCATCCATCAAATTGATGGCTGTCATAATTAGTTCCCAAAGAAGACTACTGAATAGTCAGAAAGATATATGTGTGAGGAACAGGAATTCCCTTGGTTAGGGTAAGATCCCGACACTCGTTCCCACCTTCAATTCCCCCTAACCAAGGGAATTCCTGTTCCTCACACAGCTCTTGCCTGGGCTAATCCCTTGTGGGAGACTAATAAACCTGTGATTTCAAATTACCCTGAATTTGTGGCCTCCGTTCGAAGGGTATTTGTTGTCCGGCTCGCTCCTCCTCTGCTGCTAAAACGACTCATGACCATTCAGCAGGGTACAAGATCTGTTGCTCAGAATGCTATTGAGTTCCGAATGCTTGCCGCAGAGGTAGGTTGGAACAATGAAGCCCTTGTTGCCGCCTTCTTTAATGGGCTCTCTGATGCGATTAAAGACGAAGTTGCTGCCAGAGATTTACCAGAGGATCTCGAGGCACTGGTGTCTTTTTTGATCCTTATTGACATCAGACTCAGAGAGAGGCCCTCTTTCAAGGAGCGCTTGTGGAAGCCTCCTGTTCCGTTGTCTCCTATGTGTTTGTTCCCACTCATGCCTCCCTCTCCTCCTATGCCTCCTGGTCCCGAGTCACCAGGTACTGCTGAGCCAATGCAGTTGGGATTCACGTGTCTCTCCGTGGCGGAGAGGGCCTTTAGGAGGAGGGAGGGGCTCTATTGTGGGTAACAGGGCCACCTTTTGAAGTCTTGCCGGGAAATGCTCACACCTAAGGTCCTGTCGGGGGCAGACCTTGGGTGGTTTATCCTCGTCCCCGGAACCGCTTAAGGAGAAACCATTGGTCACGGTTGTCCTTTCCTGGGTGGACTCCTCAATAGTCACTCAGGCTCTTGTTAACTCCGGTGCTGCGGGCTATTTCATTGACAGTGCTTTTGTATCAAACCACTCCATTTCTGTCTTGCCTCGGTCCGTTCTGCTTGAGGCCATTGATGGCAGGCCCCTTCAGCCCGCACTCGTTACTCTCCGAAACTGCTCTCTTGTCCATGGCTGTTGGGGCTCTCCATTTTTAAACCCTCCAGTTCCAGGTGATAAAATCTCCGCATTTTCCGGTTGTTCTGGGTTATCCCTGGCTCCAAAAGCACAATCCCAGTGTCGACTGGCGCAGGTCCAAAATTTTGTTGTGGTCCCCGCAATGTATTTCCACTTGTCTTCGGAAACCAGTTAAAGTCTTGTGCACTTCTTCGGTATCTCAATTGCCAAAGGAGTACAGAGAGTTCCTAGACATGTTTGACAAGGTGCGTGCTGGTACGTTGCCTCCTCACCGGTCTTACGATTGTGCCATAGACCTGCAACCCTGAGCCATTCCTCCTCGGGGCCAAATCGTCTTACCATTAAGAATGCTTACCCTATTCCGCTCATTACGGAACTCTTTGACTGCCTCAAGGGAGCTACGGTCTTTACTAAACTTGGTTTGAGAGGAGCGTACAATCTCGTTAGGATTAAGGAGGGCCACAAATGGAAAACAGCATTTAACACTAGGAGAAGGCATTATGAGTATCTTGTAATGCCCTTTGGCCTATGTAATGCTCCTGCTGTTTTTCAGGAATTTATTAATGATGTCCTACGAGATATGTTGAAACAGTGTGTTTTGGTGTACTTAGACAACATCCTCATACACTCACCCACACTTGAGGCTCATCGTTCTGATGTTACACGTGATCTTCTGAGACTACGTGAGAACGGCCTGTTTTGTAAACTCGAGAAATGTGAGTTCTATAAGACTCAAGTAACCTTCCTAGGTTATGTTATCTCCGTTGCAGGGTTCTCCATAGATCCTGACAAGTTATCTGCAGTTCTGCAGTGGCCTCGCCCAGTTGATCTTCAGTCTATTCAACGTTTTTTGGGGTTCGCCAATTACTATAGAAAGTTTATTAAAAACTTTTCTTCCTTGGTCAAACCTATCACAGACATGACCCGAAAAGAGAATGATCCACTCCATTGGTCACCTACTGCCATTAAGGCCTTTGATAGTCTTAAGACTGCCTTTGCTGCCACTCCAGTTCTGGCTCATCCTAACCCTGTCCTGCCTTTCGTTCTTGAGGTCGATGCGTCTGAGACTGGAGTAGGTGCCCTCTTGTCTCAACGTCCTACGCCTGACGGTTCCTTGCATCCGTGTGGTTTCTTCTCTAAGAAATTGTCTCCAGCGGAGTGCAATTATGAAATTGGCAACAGGGAATTACTGGCCATAATTTTGGCACTCAAGGAATGGAGGCATCTTCTCGAGGGTACTAGCATGCCAGTGCTCATTCTTACTGACCACAAGAATTTAACTTATCTATCTGAAGCAAAACGTTTATCGCCCCGACAGGCCAGATGGGCGCTATTTTTGTCTCGGTTTAATTATGTGGTTTCCTACCTGCCTGGTAGTAAGAATGTTAGGGCTGATGCCCTCTCTCGACAATTTTCACCTCTGTCCAAGGAGGAGTCTGTACCTACTCCTGTTATACCTCCTGACCATATTTTGGCTACCATACGTACTAATTTGACTTCCTCCCTTGGGGGAGGAGATCCTGGCTGCACAAACCAATGCACCTCCTGAGAAACCTAGTGGTAAGTGTTTTGTTCCTGAGAATCTTCAAACTAAACTTTTGCACACTTACCACTATCCTAAAGCCGCAGGTCACCCAGGCAAGAACCAAATGATTTGGTCTGTCACTCGACAATTCTGGTGGCGAGGTCTTCGTTCTGATGTTGCTGCGTATGTTGCCTCCTGCTCAGTTTGTGCACAGAATAAGACTCCTCGACGTCTTCCTGTGGGCCTTCTTCAACCTATTGCTAATGGTGAGGTGAGTGTCCTTGGACACATCTTTCCATGGACTTCATTGTCGAGCTCCCTGTTTCCAATGGCAATACTGTTATCCTTATGGTGGTTGACCGTTTTTCTAAAATGTCACATTGCATTCCCTTGATGAAGCTGCCTACCACTAATGTAAGGATTCCAGTCCTGCTTTTACTTTTTGCCTTAACTCACCTTCCTCACCTGTACTTAAGGCATCACCCCGCCCCAAACAAGTGCTTAGTTGTTGAGTATTGTTTGCTAAAACCAGTGCTCTGTTTCTTATAAGCTATATTCTTATCACAAGAAGATTTACTTCAACTACTTTAACATTTGGATTACAAATACCAGCTGCAGTTTGGTCTCATAAACGGACTAATAACAACTAGTCTCATTCATCCTGAAGTTTTCCATTCCAAGAAGTATTAATTTATTTCAACTCCACATCTCTACTGGAATTGCTACTTAATTCCCAACAGGAGGATTCTACCTACTATCGCTACGGTATTTGTATCAAATCTAATTTACCTTGGATGCCTAATGTAACGGCTAATTTCAAATATCATGTTATCACTTGAAGTTATCTAAATTGACTTTGTCTCTCAGATACTATTATGTTTTGCAACGTATGTTTCATTTAATTATATAAACTTTCTTTGATTCATTCTCATACCGGACAGTAACGGACTTTACGTGACGTCACACAGCTTCATTCATCTCAGCGTGTCATACAGCTCCTTACAAAACAGCGTGTCTCACAGCACCTATTACACTCACTGGTCGCTGTTCAGTTATCCAAGCTGCAAGCATAATTCAGTGTGCTGTGTCTTGCAGCAGGTCACACCCCTGTCAGCACCTGCAGTCTGTGTGTCTCACATCTCTCACTCTTCAGTGCTTATTACAATGATCAATATCTCTCTCATTTGGACTTGAGCAATACTAATGTCAAAAGTTGTTATTAATACTAATACTTACTTTCAGTCCCTTAATATTTATATGGTATAACAATAATATATAACCATATAAAGACTTACTGCCTTTCCTTATAAAAATCACTCTGAGTAAAACAGTCTATGCTGATATAATAGCCTGTACTTCAGTTGTGAAACAAATATAATTTATTTAGACTCTGCAGTTGTGATTCAAATAACCAAGGAACCTGATATAACAACTAAGCCATTAATAATGGATCCAGCAGAGCTTCCTCAAATTGTTTATAATTTAACACAAAGAGTTGACCAACTTAGTCAAGCCTTTAGAGAGTTACAATTAGAAAATGAGACTTTAAGAAAAGTAATAAAAGACACTGTCTCTACTACACAGAGCCTTCCTGACAATCTGTCAGAACCATTTATTGCACCTCCAGATTTTTTCAATGGAGATAGGAATTTATACCGACAATTTAAAAATGCCTGTCTGCTTAATTTCACCCTTAAACCTAGAACATACCCAAATGATAGGGTTAAAGTCCTTACAATGATAAGCTATTTAAGAGGTGAACCTCGCATTTGGGCAGACACTCTCTTTGAGACAAATAATGCTGTTCTCTCATCTTTTTCATCTTTCCTGGATATCATGGATGAATTATACTATGATTCTAACCTACAGTATACTGCTGAGAAAAAGATGAGGAACCTAAAACAAGGTATCAAACCTGTTGAATGTTACATAACAGAATTCAAGCAATATTCTATTGACTCTCAATGGAACGCCATTGCTTTAAAAAACCAGTTCAGGCTTGGACTCTCTGACGCAGTAAAAGATGAATTAGCCCGAACTGAGTTACCTGAAACATTGGAAGGCCTTATGAAGCTCAGCAGGCAAATTGATAGGAGATTACGTGAAAGAAGATTTGAACGTCAATACCCTGAAATTGTTTACAAGAAGGTTAAGGCTCTATACCATCCCACTTCTAACAGTTCTCATACTGGTTCAACTGGTGCTGAAGCAATGGATATAAGTTCTATTAAAGGACCTCTATCTCCTGAAGAACGCATCAGAAGGAAGACTAGAGGCCTCTGCATGTATTGCGCATCCTCATCTCATACTTTAAAGGATTGCCCCTCTTTGCCACAGAACAAGAAGAGTAAGTTCCATTCCAATCGTTCTCTCCAGTTAAAGAATAACAACCCTCGTCATTGTTCTTTATTTCTTTCTCTACAGTGGGCAAATAAGCAAGTGACCATTCCAGCCATCTTGGATACAGGAGCACAAGGAAACTACATTGACAGTTCTCTAGTTTCAAAAAATAAAATACCATTGATAAAAAAGTTGTCTCCTATTTTCCTTCGTGTGGTTGATGGCTCTGAGATATCATCAGGGCCGATTACACATCATACCATCCCGCTCTCTGTCACCACATTAAAAACACATCATGAACATCTCACTTTTGATGTAATCACTTCTCCATTATTCCCAATAGTACTTGGGCTAGCTTGTTTACAGCTACACGAACCTGATATTAATTGGAAATCCTTAAATGTCCAATTAAATTCTGATTTTTGTCAACAGACTTGTCATAGAACCTTTTTTCACAGTTTATCCTCCACATCAGAAACTCTAATACCAGAAATGTACAAGCAGTTCTCTGAAGTCTTCAGTAAGAAGGAAGCAGACACCCTTCCCCCACACAGAATCTATGACTGCCCTATTGAACTGAAACCTGGAACCACACCACCTATTGGACATCTATACCCACTTTGTCAACCAGAACTGGATCATCTAAAGACTTACCTAGATGAAAATCTAAAGAAAGGGTTTATCCGTCCTTCTGTTTCTCCTGCTGGTGCAGGAATGTTTTTTGTGCGGAACAAAGACCAATCTCTTCGGCCTATCATTGACTTCAGACAATTGAACAAAATAACCATAAAAAATCGATACCCTCTCCCCCTCATTCCTGAACTCATAGAAAGACTCAGGCATGCTCAGATTTTTACTAAATTAGATTTGAGAGGGGCGTACAATTTAGTGCGTATCCGAGAAGGGGATGAGTGGCTTACCGCTTTTAGAACTAGGTATGGGTTGTTTGAATATCTAGTTATGCCCTTCGGCTTAACTAACGCACCCGCAACTTTCCAGTTCTTTATTAATGACATTTTCCATGATCTCCTTGACACATGTGTTGTTGTCTACCTAGATGACATTCTAATCTATTCCACGAATCTAGAAGAACATATCAAACATGTTAGTTGGGTTCTAGCAAGACTCCAAGTCCATCGACTCTACGCCAAATTGGAAAAATGTATTTTTCACACCAACAAAATAGAGTTCCTGGGTTACTCCATCAGCCCAAATGGGATTCAAATGCAAGATAACAAAGTGGAAGCAGTAAAATCCTGGCCCACACCTTCAACACGGAAAGAACTACAAAAGTTTCTTGGCTTCAGTAACTATTACAGAAAGTTCATTCGCAATTTCTCAAAAATTGCGAAACCTCTGACTAAATTAACTAGTGTTAACTGCTCTTTCCAGTGGACCAAAGAACAGGATGATGCATTCAGCTTCCTGAAGAATTCTTTTTCAACTGCTCCCATTCTGAAATATCCTGATCCAAACCTTCAATATATCCTAGAGGTGGATTCTTCAGATTATGCTCTTGGCGCTGTCCTCTCCCAAAGACAGTCTCCTAAAGAACCACTACACCCAGTTGGGTTCTATTCAAAAATTATGACTTCAGCAGAGATCAACTATTCCATTGGGGACAAGGAACTTCTAGCCATTAAAAGAGCCTTTGAATTCTGGAGACATCTTCTTGAAGGTACCTCCCTACCTATAGTGATTTACACTGATCACCGGAATTTGGAATATCTACAAAATAACAAAACTTTATCTGGACGTCAAGTGAGATGGAGTCTCTACTTTAGTCGTTTCAATTTTCAAATCATGTACAGGCCGGGATCAAAAAATGGGAAGGCAGATGCACTCTCTCGACGAGATTCAAGACCTGTACAAGAAGACTCTCTTACTAGCATTCTTCCCCCTTCTAGTTTCCTTGCTATCCTATCTCAACAGGATAAGGAATACCAATCTGATCTATCTGCAGAAGACCAAACCCTACTAGATAGCCTAAGCCTCCAGAATGGTTTTTACTTCCATGATTCTAAACTATATATTCCAGAACGCTACAGACAGAAAATAATCAAAGATCATCATGACCCTCCATTAATTGGTCATCCAGGTATCAAACGTACACATGAGCTAATCTCCAGAAGTTACTGGTGGCCATCGATGAAAAACAGTATAAAGGAATATATACAACATTGTACAACCTGTACAGTATCAAAACCAGAAAGGAGACCTCCCTATGGCTATTTGATTCCTCTGGAAGTCCCAGAATCTCCTTGGTTTCATTTGGGAATGGATTTTATAGTTGATTTACCACCTAGTTCTGGACAAACTACCATTTTAGTTGTTACAGATCATTTTACTAAAATGGCACATTTTATTCCTTATCACAAGTTACCCACTTCCATTGAAACAGCATACTTATTTCTAAACCACATTGTACGATACCACGGGTTACCCTCCATTTTAACTACTGATACAGGAACCCAATTCACCTCACGCTTCTGGAAAGCACTCACCAAAGCACTCCAAATCGATCAAAGGTTAAGCACAGCTTTCCACCCTCAGACTAACGGCCAAACTGAGAGACTCAATCAGTGGCTTGAGCAATATTTACGTTGCTATTGCTCATATCATCAAAATAAATGGACTTCTTTTCTCTCTATGGCTGAATTTGCCTATAATAATACCATTAACAGCACTACAAATTACTCTCCCTTTTTCGCTAATTATGGTTTTAATCCAAGATTCACTATCCAAACGACCTCTACACATGACTCACCTTCTGTTGATGTGTTAACCCAAAACATAGCTGAAAATTTCCTACACTTACGTGATAACATCAAACAAGCTCAGGCTTCTCAGAAGAAATTTTATGATTTACGTCGTAGAGCTTCTCCGAAATATTCCATAGGGGACTATGTTTGGTTATCTTCCAAAAACATTAAAATGCATTTACCAAGTAAAAAATTGGCTGGGTTGTTCCTTGGCCCATTCAAAATTCTACACATCATCAATGAAAATGCCGTCCGGCTTGACCTACCTGATTCTTTACCCATCCACCCAACTTTCCATGTATCATTATTGAAACCCTACTTAGGTGATACGCCTGATGTACCTCTTCTACCCCCTTCTCCTATTCAATTGGGCACTTATGTCTATGAAGTTTATGATCTTTTGGACTCAAGACATTATAATGGAGAATTACAGTATCTGGTCCGATGGAAAGGGTTTGCCCCAGAGGATGACACTTGGGAACCTCATGCACACATTAATGCTCCGAAGCTTATTGCTCGTTTCCATAGACGCTATCCAAGTAGACCTAAATTTCAACCCGTGGTCGGCTTGCTTGAGGGGGGGGATCTGTAAGGATTCCAGTCCTGCTTTTACTTTTTGCCTTAACTCACCTTCCTCACCTGTACTTAAGGCATCACCCCGCCCCAAACAAGTGCTTAGTTGTTGAGTATTGTTTGCTAAAACCAGTGCTCTGTTTCTTATAAGCTATATTCTTATCACAAGAAGATTTACTTCAACTACTTTAACATTTGGATTACAAATACCAGCTGCAGTTTGGTCTCATAAACGGACTAATAACAACTAGTCTCATTCATCCTGAAGTTTTCCATTCCAAGAAGTATTAATTTATTTCAACTCCACATCTCTACTGGAATTGCTACTTAATTCCCAACAGGAGGATTCTACCTACTATCGCTACGGTATTTGTATCAAATCTAATTTACCTTGGATGCCTAATGTAACGGCTAATTTCAAATATCATGTTATCACTTGAAGTTATCTAAATTGACTTTGTCTCTCAGATACTATTATGTTTTGCAACGTATGTTTCATTTAATTATATAAACTTTCTTTGATTCATTCTCTTACCGGACAGTAACGGACTTTACGTGACGTCACACAGCTTCATTCATCTCAGCGTGTCATACAGCTCCTTACAAAACAGCGTGTCTCACAGCACCTATTACACTCACTGGTCGCTGTTCAGTTATCCAAGCTGCAAGCATAATTCAGTGTGCTGTGTCTTGCAGCAGGTCACGCCCCTGTCAGCACCTGCAGTCTGTGTGTCTCACATCTCTCACTCTTCAGTGCTTATTACAATGATCAATATCTCTCTCATTTGGACTTGAGCAATACTAATGTCAAAAGTTGTTATTAATACTAATACTTACTTTCAGTCCCTTAATATTTATATGGTATAACAATAATATATAACCATATAAAGACTTACTGCCTTTCCTTATAAAAATCACTCTGAGTAAAACAGTCTATGCTGATATAATAGCCTGTACTTCAGTTGTGAAACAAATATAATTTATTTAGACTCTGCAGTTGTGATTCAAATAACCAAGGAACCTGATAACTAAGGAGCTTGCTTCAATTTTTGCCCGTAATGTTTGCTCGTAATAGTGCTATTAATGCTTCCTCCAAGTTATCCCCGTTCATGGCGAATTATGGGTTTCAACCATCCTTGTTGCCCAATTCATTCATGCCTCAGGGTATTCCGGCTTTGGAGGAGCATCTCCGGCAACTCCGTTCCACATGGGTGCAGATTCAGGATTGCCTTCATCGTTCTATGCAGCGCCAAAAGTTCCAGGCTGATAGTAGGCGTCTGCCCGCACCTTCCTACCAGGTTGGTGAGAGAGTTTGGCTGTCCTCCCACAACTTGAACCTTCATGTGCCTTCCAATAAATTGGCTCCCCGTTATGTTGGTCCTTTTCGAATACTCCGATGGGTTAATCCTGTGGCCTACGCTCTTGACCTTCCTCCTGCTATGCGCATCTCCAATGTTTTTCATGTCTCCCTCTTGAAACGATTGGTTTGTAATCAGTTTACCACTGTGTTGCCTCGTCCCTGTCCTATCTTTGTTGACAACCATGAGGAGTATGAGGTCAACAGCATTATTGACTCTCGTATGTCCAGGGGCCATGTACAGTATTTGGTTCACTGGAGGGGCTACGGTCTGGAGGAGCGTTATTGGGTTCCCTCCTCTGATGTTCATGCTCCTGCCCTCCTCCATGCCTTCCATGTCCGTTTCCCCAATTAGCCTTTTGTCCTCCCGCAGGGGAGGGGTCATTGAGGGGAGGGTACTGTCAGGGTTTTTTTCCCTGTTGTGTATGCCATGTGCTGCTGGCAGCCATTTTACTCACCTCTCTTGCTGACTATGGGGATGCTGCTCATTTCCTGCACTTCCTTTTATGGCCAGACTGGTGTGCATCATCCGTGTGAGACAGGATGCAGTCTCAGAATTGTGATGTCATCACTTATTATTTAAAGGGCCTCTGTTCAGTATGCTTTGCCTTTGCATTGTCTCAGACCTGTTTGTGAGAGTTCCTGTGTATTACCTGGCTGCCTGACGTCCTTCCTGGTTCCTGATCCCTGGCTTGTTCCTGACTCTGCTGTTTTCCTTGTTCCTGATTCCGGCTCGTCTGACTATTCGCTTTGGCTCCTGACTCTGCTCGTCTGACTACCATCTCTGGTTTTGACTCCCGGCTTGTTATTTGACTTGTGGACTTTTTTATTATTTTTTGCTATTAATAAAGGTGTGATTATTTTTGCACTTCTCGTCTCATTCTGATTCCTGGCACCCTGACATTTATATCAGTCAGCTGGGTATCAGGCAAGTGGAGTTTGAGTATTATGTAAATTATAGTCATACTGTATGACTTATAATAAACTAAAAAGTGAAGCTATGATGGTTATATCAAGCAGGTACATCCAATTGTAGCTATGGGACAAAGTACATATCCTCCTATGTACCCTCTTAATTAGACTCTATAGAGGTGGAGCTACCTATGGTTGGCAAATAGAAACTAACTGGAAAGTCATATTAGTTAAGGTAGCAATAAAGTCCATAATGAGAGGTCATAGTAGCTCCAAACCAGACCGGCAACCCTCCCCATATGAGTAGAAAGGAGCTGTTATGAGGTTCATGGGTAAGGTATGTACCCGTACATTAGCTCATTTTAAACTCAGGGGTGCAAGTATCTGATTGCCGGAGGATTTTGATGAGAGTCCAACCAAGGGGTGAGTGAGCTATTTAAAAAAGAAAAAAAAGAAAAAGGAAGAGAAAAGGAATAAAATAATCAAAGGGTAAGATATGTACCCGTATGTAAGATCATGAATAATCCAGGTGAAAACAAGCTGTTGTTGTAGAGGTGAGTAGAGTGAGGCCTAGGGTGGGTTCTTTGGGTTGAGAACTTCTTTTCTTTTAGCCTGTTGAGAAGGTCTCCTAGGCAGAGGCAGCCACTCTGGTGCAGAGGAATCAAGAACTCCAGAGTTCTCGGGAGTTTTAGTGTTGGGGTCCGCAGGTTTAGAGAGGCCAAGTGATTGGAGTAACTTCATTCCTTGTTCTGGCAAGGAAATCACATAGGAGCGGTCTCCCTGTTGGAGGAAAATCTTTACCGGGAAACCCCATCTATATTTCAGATTGTGGTGGCGTAAGATTAGAGTGACTTGTTGGAATGTTCTTCTCTTGGCTAATGTAAGTGGAGAAAGATTAGGGAATATTTGGATGGTATTATACGGCTCTTTCAGATTCTTGTTGGTAAAAGATGCTCTGAGGATTTTTTCCTTAGAGGTAAAGTAGTGCAACCTGATGATGACGTCCCTTGGTGTATCTTAGGCTGAGTTTCAGGGACGCAGGGCTCTATGAGCTCTATCTATGAGTAACTCTTATTTTTGGAGAGTTCCGATCAATTCTTTAAAGAGTCCAGAAAGGTATTCAGGCAGGTCTGCCGCACTGATATCTTCCGGTATGCCCCTAATCCTGAGATTATTGCGGCGAGATCTGTCCTCAAGATCCACCAGTTTAGCCTCAAGGTCTGATATCTGTTCTGCCAGGTTCTTGGAATATGACAGGAGATTGGTGTTGTCAATGTTGAGATCATTGTGCTTCCTTTAGAGGGCCTTTGTGCGTTCCCCTAAAGAGGAGATATCCCGTTTGAGCTCACTTACTGATTGTCTGAGGTCTTGTTTAAAAGAAGTGTAGTGAGTGTCCATTTTATCAGACAAGGCTTTGATGGAGTCGAGAATAGTCGATTGTGAAAGCCCAGGGCGTTCATTAAATGTGTGATTTCGATGTTCTGCAATAGGTAGTAGAGGCGTCTCTGGAATCTTCCTCTGAACCCTCCAGGTCAGAAGGGATTGAAATGATCGTTCAGGGCTCTTTTAGGATTTTCTTGATGCTTCTGTTTTTTCCTCATGTTATGAGTCATTTTGAGTGGAATAGAGATGTTCCAGTCTCTAATTAAAAGAATAGGACGTATGAGAATGACCTAGAAGACATATATTCCTTAACTGGAATTGGAACTGGGGGGGAGTCCCCCTGCACCCCTACTTGTAGGGCCCTAGCACATCATATCTGACCTCATAGGTTCGGCGAGAAGAGGAGTGTTTCTGCCAGCTAGGTTGAGTGATGAAGTTGGTGACTCTAAGGGGGTGTCGACCGGTGGACAAAAAGGTGCTATTCTGAGTGTAGCCCCCCTCCAGGGGAGGTGCCCCCTATGGGCGAAGTTGGAAAAAGGATAGAGGTTATGACCCACAGGCAATGATATCCTGCGGGAGAGGGAGGAGGGGGCTAACCTAGGAAGAGAGCAGGGGGACCCCAAACTAGACCTTGCCTGATCTGATTAACTGGGGATCACAAGGATTTGCTCCAGTTCAGTCTCTCCCTAAAATATCCAGTGATAGCAAACCAGGAGAGATATTTAGATGCTTAGAGTATCTGCCTGAGTAGAACCTTATCTGCAGTATATGTCCAACTAGAGTGGGGTCAGCAGCACCTGCGTAAGTGAGGTCTCTAAGTAGTTGAATATAGAGGTTGCAGAAATGGGGTCTGAGATTAGTTATCCTTTGTGATGCTCCAAGCTGATATACATATTCTGAGCCCAGGCTAGAGTCACTTGTGTAAATAATGCATATGAAGCTATTATCAATTGAGCTAGGGTCTGGAAGGAGCAATCTACTCCACTCTGTAAGGCTAGTATATGGATAATGCCTTTGTATTATGGTAGTTAGTCTGAGGCTTACTCTGTAGGCTGCAGCACTGGCTGTGTTTGTGTGTGTAGCATGCTCACAGTATGTTTCACTAACAGCTAACCGGTTCTAATGTAAAGTGTGCTTGGGTCTGCATGCATCTCGGGTCACTTGTTCTTCCGTGACAGTAGGGAGCTTACTACGGGCTCCCTCTAAGGTGAACTGTTGGATCCGGGTAGTAGATGGGTGATTTCTGCTCTCCTCCGGAGTACAGCTGAGGCAGCAGGAGTACTCAGTGTCAGGGCAGGGCTGAAAAGATCTCCAATGCCTGTATTCTCTTCCTCTATGTCACTGGTTCCCGTGCGCTGCAGAGAGTCCTGAGGCAAGATGGCGCTTTTCGTGGGCTTTCTCCCACTTTCCAGAAGAGGTCAGGAATTCGATGCAGGGAACAGGGTAGGGCACTGCGGGTCTGCCTCCAACCCTCCGATGGGCTAAATAAACAGAGGACACACTGGTAGAGTTACGCTCTCACTGTACCTAGAGAGTCTGGGAAGAGGTATGCTCTGTTACCGGGCTCAATGTGGGTCTCCAGATCTCAGCAATCTAGGGTCGGGGTATGACAGGAAGGTAGGGGTAGATTAGAGGGGGACTTTCACCACCCATGAGTGATATATATTGGGGAAATGTCTCTTAAAATTACAGAGCTCTGCTCTGTTGCTGCCGGTCCGCTCTGATGTTAGTTCCGCCTCCCCTTATTTTTAATTTTTTTTTTTTTTTAAGTATTTTTTATTGAGGTAAATCTTAAATTACAATAAGCAAGTTACAGCACAAAAATCAAAGACAAATGGTATAAACAAAAAAAAGTGTCAATCATAGTGCCATTGTACATAACCATTTCTGCTCGATTATGGGTTACCTTACTATTAAACCTCAATCTTTCAGCAATTCCTTTAAAGCTAAACAGTAGCAGAAAAGGGGTAAACAAGAAATAATGCACATCAAGAAAACATTCATATGGGTCAATATTGGAATGCATATTAAGGCTTGTGTCAAAGTAGGCAGTATATATGTCATTCCTCTAGAGGTGTATGTCATGACAGAACAGTAAGTGCACAAAGCCATTGTTTGCTACTTGGTGAAGTGTATTATGATGTGTTCATGGAATAATGATGGATACAATGTATGAAACATACTGGGGTATAGCTGCGCTGAGCGTGCATACGAGAATTAGGGTTCTGAAGTAAAGAACTCATAGATATGCGAGATATGATAGTTGTAGGAGGCATACTGATAGAGAGAGAAGCAAGAGAAGAAAAAAAACCAAAAAAAAGGGGGGGATGGTAAGAGGGAGGAGACTAAAATAGGGGGGTAAGGGGAAACCATGGAGATCTAGGGGTGACCAGGCTTTTCGGGAATTTATACGTTTTAAGTATTGGGGAGCCAAATTTTCCTCCACATTTCCCAGGTCCTATAGTGGAGGGTGACCTTGTTATTTGCAGTAAAGATAGGACTTTCCATTGCTTCTAGATAATTCATGATTTTAGTCAAATCATGCCAGTTGGGAACGAGAAAGCATAACCCACAGGGGTTTCAGAGCAGGACAGTCCCACCATATGTGCGTCGGGGAACCTATGTGGCTACAGCCTCTCCAACAGAGCGGGGAATTAATGGGGGAGATTTTAAAGAGTCTTAATGGTGTCATATGCCATTGCATGCATATCTTAAGATACAATTCTAGAAAAGTGATGCAGTGTAGGGCTTTTTTAGTTACTGTCATAGCTTTAGACCAATCTTCCGGGGTAGCTTGAAATCGCAGATCTCTTTCCCACGCAATGATATAGAAGATATAATCCTCAAGAAAATGAATGAGTATATAACTGACAATAGGAAGAAAGGGATACTGATCTAAATTTGATTCCACAGTATAAACACTACAGGTAACACTAAGATTACTATGTAGATAATTAAGATATATTGTCTCCCAGATACCTATAGGGTTTGCTGTTAAATACACATCATGGGTCCTATACAATTTTGATATTCAGAAAAAATTGTTTTTACATATATCACCACACTTAATAAAGTAGCCCACATCAGGATTTTATATATTATAAGCTACTCTAATGGAAACTCTTAATCAAGTAAGATTTATGGATAGGGATAGCCTCCTCACTGATAAAGTTAAGGATAATGCAATTGAAAAGAGTTTAGTTTTCTCTACACAATATAGTAATCAGTTTCATAAGATTTGCAACATAGTAGATAGATACTTACCCATTCTAGATAAAGAGCCTTCCCTAACTAATATATCTACTAAAGGAGTAAAATTTGTATCAAGATTCCAACAGATCTTCAATTACAAAAACCAACAGTTGGCTTAGCGAAAAAAATGGAACTTTTAAATGTGGGGTCAGACCTTGCAAATGCTGTCATTATGTTAAAATGGGGAATACTTTTGGTTTTTTTTGTTTTGTTTTTTAAATATTTTTATTGAGGCAAATAATATAACAGTATATCACATAGCAACCACAAACATAGGCCCTTAGCCTGTAAGGGCAATTATCAAACATATATATCACTGTCGATACATGAAGCATGACAAATCGCAATCAAAGCCATAAATGAGATCTTACATGTCAAAAACAATACATATTAGAGAACTAATGGTCAAGAATAATTCTGAAGTTGAAGTACTCCCATGTGGTTGAAGGACATAAAAACTGGCCTCAGATTTTTTAACTGTAGAGCATATATAGCCCTTTTTGGGCCATCAGGACTATAATTGAAAACATATATGAGGGAAAGGTTTATCAACCAAAGTTATTTTAAAGGACTCTTGTATGATTTATAGGGGGTTTTAAGTGGGGTCTGCGTCCCGTAGCTTAGGACATAAGAAACCTAAGCATAAAAATATCTATACATTTCAACTATAAGGTACATAGCAAGCTCAAGAACCGGTTCTTACATATGAGAACTAAGAAATGAAGAGAATTATAGGCTATATTAATACTAAATATATCATACTGTAATATCAGGGGTCTGACCTCACCTTTTGTTCCCTTGACCAATATTTACATAGAAAACATGAGCATAAATCTAACTATACGTATAGGCCAAGTATCATATATATATATAAGCATAAGTTTACAAAGTGTGTAACGTTAAACATTGACAAACCGGACCTTGATTAAGCTAAATAAAGCAAACTAGGCATTCTATATATTGCGGAGACCTTAAACTTTTGGACAGTCTTATCTCCTGGTATAATAACCATAGCTTGTTGCAATGTCTCGCGAAGGGCTCCAACGGATATCATATCAGACCCCAAAGGTAATTCTAAGTAGGAGTCCCACTTCGTTTGTTACTTAATTGGTATTTTACCCGATGCCAACAGTGTCCTGTGTGCTATGGTAGCAGGAAAATTCTGTGCTAAAGCAGAGGCAAAACAGAGCAAGGTGCGACTCTCTATCACTGATCCCTAATAATAGGGTAAGGTACCGTAGCGTATACAATCCAGTCTCCATAAGTGTCACTGCCTTGTAGCTCCAGTACTCTTGTGTTAAAGAATGCTGGTTAGTCCCCTGTTCTAAAAAGTACATGCCACCCACCTTGATCGGCCGCATCTCAGCGGGGTCTGGTGGTTGTTCATCAAACAGGAGGGTCATGGGCCAAGGCCTTACCTCAGTGGAGTGCGCTATGGGCTGGTGAACCTTGACAAAAATGTTCAGTCCCTGGCAGCTACAATCGTCTGGAATGGTGTCTTGCCACAGCACAAACATTGTAGACAGCGCTACTCCCCATTTTGTCCTCCGCACCTCGGACTCCTGTCGTGGAAAGCGATCGCTGAGGCTCTGTGAGACCGCTGCACCACGAGTGAGTAGGGGCTGAGACATGAGGCTTACAGGCTCCAGTATCACTTCCTTAGCTTATCGGTCTTGAGGCCGTTGTATAGGCTGTTCCAGGTCTCTCTCACAGACAAAGGAGGTAGTTAACGATTCCAGATCCTCAGTCATCTGTTGAGTAAAATGAGTAAACAAGGTCGCAATAGCTTGCTCCCATTGTATCGCGGCATCCATTTTGCACCTCAAACAGTTTGCTTTATTACTGATGCTGTCTTAGAACCTTTAACATTGACTTGTCACGATGAAGTCTTAGTTCATAGAAACGCTTGTTTTAACCATAAATGCCAGAAATAGCAATATTCCCTACAATGGTTTACTGCAGTTCAAGTGACTGGTTATGCTGAATTAGCAAATTACTGGGGGGGTAGATGTAGTTCCAAGCCGTAGTCGGGCCTCCACTGCGCACCACATCCAAATCCGGCTGCTGGGCTGTAAGGTAGTTGGAAATAGGATAGATCAGTTCCACGGATGTTCTCAAACAATAAGCTCTGTAAATAGCTACTAGATTCATGGAACAAGGAGAGGTAAACAGTGGTTTTATCTTCTCCCTAGAGCAGCCAAAATTAAAAAGCAGCCATCTTAGCCGATGGTCAGACACGCCCCCCTTATTTTTAATTTTAATATTTGATTCTAAGTCACACTCGTACTGTCGTGTTTGTTACTTACAATACTGGCATCTTTTAAATTGGGTTTAACATTGAACATTAGGATTTCAGAAATGTGGTGCTGTTCAAATAGCTTATCAGGGGTAAGAGTATGGAAGGATTGCTGCATCATGCATTTACTGTCCCTTTAAGTGCAACATAACTATTATCTCCTTACCCGAGTACATTTCAAAGGTTACTGGAACACACTACTCCCCTATGTTATACTTAACACCAACAAATTTTTACAAAGTAAGCCTGCATGTTTTCTAGCAAAGAAGTATTTGTTGAGACACCAACTGTTATCAGAGCAGAAACTTTCTATGTCCTACATAGGACATCCAAGGAATTTACCTTATTCCTATGCAAAGCCTGTAGAGTTGTAACAGACTTTCTGTTATCAAATGTATTTTGTTCTCCCAGTATCCGTTGGCTCAAGGGCAGCAATGCACTACTAGGAGCTAGCTGGTGATTGCTATCTCACACATATGCCTATTGTCACTGGGTCATCAGATGTGTTCAGCTAGATCCCAACAGTGCTGCTGTGGAGCTGACTTGAAAGGACCAAATACTATAGAACTGCATAATCAACAAATGCATATGTAAAAGACACAAATAATGCATATGTAAAAGACACAGATAATACAAATAAGTAGAAGATTTCTTCAAACTTAAATATTCCTTCCCCCTACATCATGTGACAGCCATCAACCAATCACAAAATGCATATATATATATATATATATATATATATATATATATATATATATATATATATATATATATATATATATACAGTATATATATATACTGTGACATGGGCATCTATTTATCAAGCTGTCGACTTTCTTGCATTCGACGGCACCAATACGCTTGCCTAAGATCGCCTAACATGGCGGCCGCGGACCTGAATACGTTCTCCAAAGTTACCAAAAAAGCTGTCAAAAAGCCGCGCACCAAGTACGGGGCGATGAGCAGCGGACTGTTGTTAACTAACAGTCATCGATCTTGCTGCTCTTCGGCTTTTTTCAGCTTTCTTGGTATACTGTCACCAAACACCCACGCTATACTAACTGTTTTACCCCCTATACCGCCGCTCTCGGACCCCGCCGCACCTAAATAAAGTTATTAACCCCCAAACCGCTGCCCCCGGAGCCCACCGCAACTCTAATAAACTTATTAACCCCTAAACCGCCACTCCCGGAGCCCACCGCCACCTACATTATACATATTAACCCCTAATCTTCCACTCCCTACACCGCCGCCACCTACATAAAGTTATTAACCCCTATCCTGCCGCTCCCGGACCCGGCCGCAACTAAATAAAGTGTTTAACCCCCTAAACCGCCGCTCCCGGTGCCCACTGCCACCTACATTATATTTATTAACCCCTAATCTGCCCCCCCTACACCGCCACCACCTACATTATATTTATTAACCTATTTATTAACCCCTAATCTGCCCCCCTACACCGCCGCCACCTACATTATATTTATTAACCCCTAATCTGCCCCCCCACACCGCCGCCACTATATTAAATGTATTAACCCCTAAACCTAAGTCTAACACAAACCCTAACAACCCCTAACTTAAATATAATTTAAATAAATCGAAATAAATTATTCCTATTTAAAACTAAATACTTACCTATAAAATAAACCCTAAGATAGCTACAATATAACTAATAGTTACATTGTAGCTATCTTAGGATTTATTTTTATTTTACAGGCAACTTTGTATTTATTTTAACTAGGTACAATAGTTATTAAATAGTTATTAACTATTTAATAACTACCTAGTTAAAATAAATACAAAAGTACCTGTAAAATAAAACCTAACCTAAGTTACAATTACACCTAACACTACACTATAATTAAATTAATTACCTACATTAACTACAATTAACTACAATTAAATAAAATTAACTAAAGTACAAAAAAAACAAACACTAAATTGGATCAGCCAATAGGATTGAAGTTCAATCCTATTGGCTGATTGCATCAACCAATAGGATTTTTCCTACCTTAATTCCGATTGGCTGATAGAACTCTATCAGCCAATCGGAATTGAAGGGATGCCATCTTGGATGACGTCATTTAAAGGAACCTTCATTCTACAGTCGACGTCGATGTGAGAGGATGCTCCGCGTCGGATGTCTTGAAGATGGACCCGCTCCACGCCGGATGGATGAAGATAGAAGATGCCGCCTGGATGAAGACTTCTTCCCCGTCTGGAGGACCTCTTCTGCCCGGCTTGGATGAAGACTTCTGCCCGTCTGGAGGACCACTTCGCCCGGGTTCGTTGAGTACTTCGGCCCGGTTGAGTGAAGACGTCTCAAGGTAGGGTGATCTTCAAGGGGTTAGTGTTAGGTTTTATTAAGGGGTATTGGGTGGGTTTTAGAGTAGGGTTGGGTGTGTGGGTGGTGGGTTTTAATGTTGGGGGGGTATTGTACTTTTTTTTCAGGTAAAAGAACTGATTACTTTGGGGCAATGCCCCGCAAAAAGCCCTTTTAAGGGCTATTTGTAATTTAGTGTAGGGTAGGGCTTTTTTATTTTGGGGGGCTTTTTTATTTTATTAGGGGATTAGAGTAGTTGTAATTAGTTTCAAATTCTTGTAATTATTTTATTATTTTCTGTAATTTAGTGGGGGGGTTTTTGTATTTTAGATCATTTGATTTAATTTTATTTAATTGTAGTTAATTGTAGTTAATGTAGGTAATTAATTTAATTATAGTGTAGTGTTAGGTGTAATTGTAACTTAGGTTAGGTTTTATTTTACAGGTACTTTTGTATTTATTTTAACTAGGTAGTTATTAAATAGTTAATAACTATTTAATAACTATTGTACCTAGTTAAAATAAATACAAAGTTGCCTGTAAAATAAAAATAAATCCTAAAATAGCTAAAATGTAACTATTAGTTATATTGTAGCTATCTTAGAGTTTATTTTATAGGTAAGTATTTAGTTTTAAATAGGAATAATTTATTTTGATTTATGTAAATTATATTTAAGTTAGGGGGTGTTAGGGTTAGTGTTAGACTTAGGTTTAGGGGTTAATACATTTAATATAGTTGCGGCGGTGTGGGGGGGGGGCAGATTAGGGGTTAATAAATATAATGTAGGTGGCGGCGGAGTAGGGGGGGCAAATTAGGGGTTAATAAGTAAAATGTAGGTGGTGGTGGGCTCCAGGAGTGGCGGTTTAGGGGTTAAACACTTTTTTTAGTTGCGGCGGGGTCCGGGCGTGGCGGTTTAGGGGTTAATAAGTATAATGTAGGTGGCGGCGGTGTAGGGGGGGCAGATTAGGGGTGTTTAGACTCGGGGTACATGTTAGGGTGTTAGGTGTAGATATTACCATAGGAATCAATGGGATATCGGGCAGCAGCGAACATGAGCTATCGCTGCTTTCCGACTCCCATTGATTCCTATGGCATCCGCCGCCTCCAGGGCGGCAGATTGAAAACCAGGTACGCTGGGCCGGAAAAGTGTCGAGCGTACCTGCTAGTTATTTGATAACTAGCAAAAGTAGTCAGATAGTGCCGAACTTGCGTTCGGAACATCTGTAGTGACGTAAGCATCGATCTGTGTCGGACTGAGTCCGACGGATCGTATGTTACGTCACTAAATTCTACTTTTGCCGGTCTGTAGGGTTTGATAACTAAGGCGAATCAGGCTCGCCACAAATACGCTGCGGAATTCCAGCGTATTTGTGGTTTACGGCTTGATAAATACATGCCTTAGTGTACATCCTCAGTAAGTGTGCATATTAAAACATTGTGCACATTTTGATAATGGAAGTGAATTGGAAAGTTGTTTAAAACTGCTCACTGGATCTGACTTTAGTGATCCTTTAACTGTGTGTTTAAACCATTTTTACACTTTTATGTCATTTTAAAGCACTTACTGTGACAATGAATTATAAATTGTTATAATGTAATAATATTGTGCTGTCACTGTAATATGAAATAAAAAATGATACCCCTTTGGAAGACGAAGCCCAACATGATTCAGATAGAACATACACTTTTAAACAACTTTCTAATTTATTTCTATTGTCAATTGTGCTTTGTACTCTTGTTATCCTTTGTTGAAGGCTCAACAATGCACTACTGGGAGCTATCTGAACATATCAACTAGGCCAATCACAATATGCATGTATGTGCAGTCACCAATCAGCAGCTAGATCCCAGTAGTGCTTTGCTGCTCCTGAGCCAACCTAGGTATTCTTTTCAACAAAGCAAAACACACAGAACAGAAAAACACCAGAGAAATTACCATTTTCCATTGGACTGTCAATGCATTATTATTCATTAATGGATGTGTTTTAATTAATGTATTTGAAGTGCTGCAAATGGATGCAATAAATATAACACCGTGTTGAGTGGTCCAAACGTTATATTCTTCTTTGAATAATTAGATTTTCAGGCAATTTTTAAGCATAAAGACCCCAATAGTATAACAAAGAACGAGGAAAGGATTTCTAAAGTATAGGTGGAACACACAAGAAAAGACTTATAGGTGGTAATGTGAAGAGTGAAGTCAGCTTACACTGTAGAGGAAAATAAGTCTTAGTGAGAGCATTGTAGTTTATAATCTAGGTAATCAATTATGTGAAGCCAGTGAAAGAACTGGCAAAGCAATGCAGCTGACACAGAATATTGGGTGATATGGATAATTTGGCCAGAGGCAGTGAAGATGGATAGAGGGGAAGGGATGGAATTTGATGAAAAAGTGAATTAGTATTTTGCAGATCCCAATGTTAACAAAGGATGGGTTTTGGAGATGTTGCACAAGTGGTGCACCTGGATGTAGCAAGTGATTGGATATTGAGGGCTAAAGGAAAGTGGAGGATCACATAGGGTGGCATAACAGAGTTTTACATGGGTGTTAATACATCATTTAGTTTGAGAGAGTTAGAGAGAGTTCCGGGATGGTCTTGTTCTTGAAGCTGGGACCATTAATATTTCAGACTTTGAAATGTTTATTTCTAGGTAATTGGAAGAGATTAAGGAATAAATCTTATATAGCTTTTTACTGAAATGAGAAGGGGAGCTGCTGAGGGTGATACATTTGGGTGTATTCATAATAAATGTGGTATTAAAGGGACATGAAACCCAATTTTTTTCCTTCTATGATTTAGAAAGAGCATACAATTTTAAACATCTTTCTAATTTTCTTCTATAATCTAATTTGCATCATTCTCTAGATATACTTTGCAGAAAAGCATATCTAGATAGGCTCAGTAGCTGCTGATTGGTTGCTGCATATAGATGCCTTTTGTGATTGGTTCACCCATGTGCATTGCTATTTCTTCAATAAATTATATATAAAGAATGAAGCAAATTAGATAATAGAAGTAAATTGGAATGTTGTTTAAAATTGTATTTTCTACTTAAATCATGAAAGAAAATGTTTGGGTTTAGTGTCCCTTTAAAATCCAAAAATGCTGATTAGCCTGCAAAGTTAAACGGTATAAATGCAAGGGACACTAAACCCAAAGAGGATGAAAAGCTATCATCTTATTTTTGCCAAAAGACAGAGCCAGTAAAGAATAATTAGCATAAACCTATACTGTAAAGAACCCACTAGAGACTTAAGACCAAGAGAGGGTACTGTTGTTGAGGTTAAATAATCTATGGATTTGTAGAAGGAAGAATTTGTCATCTGTATTAAAGAGAGGTTACAACATTGGGAAAATACTAAATGTTGGGAATTAATGGTTTCCTTAGAATGGGAGTAACAATTGTTTGATGAATGATAGAAATAGGCCCCCAATGTTGAATATTTTAGTCATTATTGGAGTAAGGTTGGGGAGACAGATGAGATGAGAATAAGGGGCTTTACAAGACGTGAACATAAAGAAAGGAAACGTAATGTTTTGTCATTGGAACAATGCAGTAGAAGAGCATAAATCTGGGAAATGATAATGGTTGAGGCAGATTGCTTATCTTAAAGGGACATTGCAGTCAAAATGTAAATGCACATAGATTAATTACATCTTTGAATAGAACGACATTTGCAATATACATGTATTAGCAAAAATGCTGCTAGTAAAGGTTATCACTGTTTTAGTGTAAACATTTTTCTCTGCACGTGCATGTGAAGCATAGCTAGATATTGTCACTGCGCCCACATTTTAAATAATGCAGCTGCTCAGATCATCACTGGGGCTTGTATCATGTCAGTAATTAACAAATTGAGTAATTACCGGATGGTACAAGCTCCTTAGGCTCTCTGCACAAGGGCTGTGTTTAAAATGCTGGTGCACGGCGCATACTTAAATACTCTTTTGAAACAGCTATAGCTTTTATTAGAAGCATTTTTGCTAATACATGTATTTTACAAAAATGCTTCTGTTCAAAACTGAAATGCACCCATGTGGTTTCCAATTTTGGCTGGAATATCCCTTTAAGTTGTGAAGAGATATTGCTTTTAATAGTGTTGATTTCAGTAAGAAACTATTCAGGAAGGTCTGAAGCAATACAGTTGAGAGAATTTGGAGGTGGGAGGGGAGAAAGGGGGTGATGTAAGTAGAAAATGTGATGAGAGATATATTTGAAAATGGGGGAGTACATTTTAGTATTGGGCCCTGAGACTTTTTAAAAAAAAACTTATGAAGACTTTTTTTCTACAGACTTAGCCATTAAAGTCCATGCGATTATTTTTATATATAATTAAATAATGGTTTAAGGAGTATAATATAGCCCAATGTATCTTAGAGTTCCAAGTGCACTGCAATGTATGCCCTGTAGAGCTCCCACATCTAAGAGTAGCGTTACATTTACCTTGATATCTATACAGTCAGTATCAATGTATTTGGTAAATATGCAATGTTCAAAAGTGTGATATGAGAATACAAAAGTACACAAAAAATATGTGAAATATCTAAATATATATCAAATAATGCCAAAAAATAATCTTGTTTCAAAAACTAACAAGCTTCGGGGTACATTGTAGTTACAGGGATACTAAACCCAAATTTCCGTTAATGATTCAGATAGAGCATGCACTTTTTTTTTATTCATTCTCTTGCTATATTTATTTAAAAATCAGTTATGTAAAGCTTAGGAGCCGACCCAGTTTTGGTTTAAAACCTGGGTTTTGCTTGCTTATTGGTGGCTAAATGTAGCCACCAATAAGCAAGCACTTTTTAGGGTGCTGAACCTAAAATGGGCTGGCTCCTTAGCTCTACATTCCTGATTTTTAAATAAAGATAGCAAGAGAACAAAGAAAAATTGATAACAGGAGTAAATGAGTTGCTTAAAATTGCAAGCTCTATCTGAATCATTAAAGAAAAAAAATTGTTCAGTATCCCTTTAACTATAGTTTAATAAAATAAGAAATAGTCAACAAGCTAGAAAATATCAAATATTCTAGTTTCTAGAGTATTTCCTGAGCATTGACGAAGCAGTACAGTATTATATACTCTTTTAGTTTGAAGTGAATTCAAAAAAGGATTTCAGCAGAATATTCCCAAAAAAAGCTGAACTATCTTTTTTTTTCAAGATTCTCAAGATACAGAAATCTTACAATGAATGTTCTTTTAGGCATTTCTTTGTCTTTTTTTTTGTGTGAACAAGGATGTTTTTAGTTTTAGTAAAGGTATCATTGAAAAACACATTTCAAATGGTATTTCTTGGTATAATCAAAAGAAAGACACTTGAAGCATAATACAGATACTGATGTGAAAAAGGAGAGAGATAAATAAAATGGGTTAAAGATAAAGCGATACAGGGAATATCTGAAGTGCATATATGGAAGAATCCGGAGCTTACATTTTAAGCCAAGGAAATGAAATGTTGTTTAGAACTAATGTGTTCTTTATGTTAAAAGAAATGTTTAGGTCATGTTTAAAGTCTCTGCTAAAATATGAAATAGAGAGTGGTACCTCATTCCCTTTCTTATGCTACCTTACTATTAAAGGGTAATAGACAATATATTGCATTTGATCATTTTCTTATCACTGTACTTGATCAGGATATAGGACAACTGCAATAAAATAATACATTACACACTGGCACAACATATTCTTACTGACTGAGAACTAAAATACATATTACGTAAACAAGTTTGTGCCAGAGAGCCATGGCACATTGAGAATAGCCCCCTATGTGCCCCTAAAGGGACATTAAACCCAAAACTTTTCTTTCATTATTCAGATAGAGAATACAATTGTAAAAAGTTTACAATTTACTACTTTTATCAAATTTGCTTTGTTCGCATTTTATTCTTTGTTGAATGGATACCTAGATAGTAGGTGGAGTGCACGTGTCTGAAGCACTACATGGCAGGAAATAGTGCTGCCATCTAGTGCTCCTGCTAATGTATAACATTGTTGCAAAACTGCTGCCATATAGTGTTGTAGACACGTGCACAGTCATGAGCTTGCATCCCAGCTTTTCAACAAAGGATACCAAGAAAATAAAGAAAATATAATAACATAAGTAAATTGGAAAGTTGTTTAAAATTGTAATGTTCTATCTGAATCATGCCCCTTTAACTCCTTAACGACCAAGGATGTGCCAGGCACGCCCTCCAAAAAACGACTGTTAATGACGACGGACGTACCTGGCACGTCCTTGGTCAAAATAAGCGCTGGAAATAATCGCTTCCAGCCGCTCTCAGGGGTATTGTAGCAATGCCTCGATATTGAGGCATCATGCAATATTGAGGCATCGTGTGGCCCTCTCTGCATTGGCCAGCGATAGTGCCGATCGTTGGTGGCATAGGAGGGTTAGGAGGGAGGTGGGTGGGCGACTCATCACTGGAGGGGGCGGGAGGAGGGCGGGAAGAAAGCGAGAGGTGGCAGGAGTAGGTGGGACCGCTACGCTACAGAAAAAAAAAGCAGCAGTGTGTGGGAAGGAGGGAGGGGGAATGAGGGAGAGGGGGGGAATCCTATGTGAGATGTGATGTGGGAAAGGGATCTGGGAGGGGGTAGGGTAATGAGGGGGCAGCTACACTACGGGGAAAAAATGTTTTTGTTTCTTTTAAAATAAATAAGCATAAATTGCAGCAAACTGGGTACTGCCAGACAGCTGCCAGTACCTAAGATGGTGGCAAATAGGTAGAGGGGGAAGGGTTAGATAACTGTTTTGGGGGGATAAGGGAGGTTGGGGGGTAAGGGGGGATCCTACACTGCAGAAAATATATATATAAAAAATTATTAAAAGAAAAAAAAAGCCTTTTATTTTCATACTGGCAGACTTTCTGCCAGTACTTAAAGGGACAGTCTACTCCAGAATTTTTATTGTTTAAATAGATAGATAATCCCTTTATTACCCATTCCCCAGTTTTGCATAACCAACACTGTTATATGAATACACGTATTACCTGTGTGATTACCTTGTATCTAAGCCTCTGCAGACTGCCCCCAATCTCAGTGCTTTTGACAGACATGCAGTTTAGCCAATCAGTGCAGACTTTTAAATAACTCCACGGGAGTGAGCACAATTTTATCTATATGACATACATGAACTAGTACTTTCTAACTGTGATAAACTTTCAAAATGCTCTGAGCTAAGAGGCGGTTTTTAATGATTTTAGAAATTAGTTTGAGCCTACCTACTGTAGGTTTAGCTTTTCAAAAATACCACCAAGGGAACAAAGCAAATGTGATGTTAAAAGTAATTTGGAAAGTTGTTTAAACTTGCATGTCCTATCTGAATCATGAAAGTTTAATTTTGACTAGACTGTCCCTTTAAGATGGGGGTGACCACTGGGGGGGTGAGGGAGGGAAGATAGCTGTTTGAGAGGGATCAGGGAGGGTTTAGGGGGTGAAATGTGTCAGCTGGGAGGGTAATCTATACACTAAAGCTTAAATTAACCCTACAAGCTACCTAATTAACCCCTTCACTGCTGGGCATAATACAAGTGTGGTGCGCAGCTGCAATTAGCGCCCTTCTAATTACCAATAAGCAATGTCAAAGCCATATATGTCTGCTATTTCTGAACAAAGGGGATTCCAGAGAAGCATTTACAACCATTTATGCCATAATTGCACAAGCTGTTTGTGAATAATTTCAGTGAGAATCCTAAAGTTTGTAAAAAAGTTAACAATTTTATTTTATTTCATCGCATTTGGCGGTGAAATGGTGGCATGAAATATACCAAAATGGGCCTAGATCAATACTTCTGGGTTGTCTACTAAACAAATATATATTTTTGATAGGTAAATATAAAAAAGGCTCTATTTCTGTTTAAATGGAGTGAGAGCAAAAATGCTAAAAATACTCATTTGGGGAAGTTTTAGTCTGAAATTCCTGGTCCTTTAGGGGTTAAGGGGGTAAACATTGGGTATTCCTAAAATCAGAACAAAATGTAGAAACTATTTAGCATGGGTGTTTTTTGGTGGTTGTAGATGTGTAGATTTGGGGGTTCAAAGTTAGAAAAAATGTTGTTTTTTTTCAATTTTTTCATAATATTTTATAACAAAATTCCATTTAATGGCAACAAAAAAACAGTATATAATATGCATGGGTACAGTAAATGAGTAAGAGGAAAATTATAGCTAAACACAAACACTGCAGAAATGTAAAAACAGCCTTGGGGCCTATCTATCAAGCTCCGAATGGAGTTTGATGCCCCGTGTTTCTGGCGAGCCTGCAGGCTCACCAGAAACAGCTGTTATGTAGCAGCGGTCACAAAGACCGCTGCTCCATAACCTGTCCGCCTGCTCTGAGCAGGCGGACAGACATCGCCGGAATTCAACCCGATTGAGTACGATCGGGTTGATTGACAACCCCCTGCTGGCGGCTGATTGGCCGGGAGTCTGCAGGGGGCGGCATTGCATCAGCAGCTCTTGTGAGCTGCTGGTGCAATGCTGAATACGGAGAGCATATTGCTCTCCGTATTCAGCGAAGTCAGGCGGACCTGATCCGCACTGTTGCATCAGGTCCGCCAGACTTTGGTAAATAGAGGCTTTGGTCCTTAACGGTAAGAAAGTTGAAAAATGGTCTGGTCACTAAGGGGTTAAGGCTCTGGCTATGCAGCAGCGCAACCCCTATTTCCTGGCTACCTTTACCTCATCCAGTATCAAGCTACCCTCTTCTTTCTATCTTACTTCTCTCCTATCAGTTCCTGTGCAGTGACTAACACTCAGGATAGAAAACATAAATAACTGCTGCCTATGTGCATATCAGTGAGTTATTGTTTGCATTTTCTTGTGTGTTTGTGGTACACTCAGAGTGAATTCCACCCCCTCATATGTATAATTAATTAAGCACCCCCTTCTGACAAGGATCCTGTTGACCCCCCAAGCCCTGGAGCTGAGAAAGATGTATGTGATGACATCACAGAGAACAAGTAATTATCCACAAAGCATGGAACTCCATGTTCCTTAACCCCTTAAAGGGACATTAAACACTTAACACATGCTAGATAGAATGATGCATTCAAAGAAAAGATTAGTCTGAGAATGGCATGTAAATGTAATTTTTAAATTTTCATTAGCTCTTTAAATATTGACAAAATAGGTGTAAAGTTTTAGGAGTACATTTATCAAGCAGCGGATGCTGCTTATTTCGTGCAAGGCTTCAGGCTTGCCGGAAACAGGATTTAAGAAGCAGCGGTCTTAAGACCGCTGCTCCATAACTCGTCCTCCATCTCTGAGGTGGCGGACTGCAATCATCCCGATCAGATAGGATCAGGATCATTGACACCCCCTGCTAGCGGCCGATTGGCCGCGAATGTGCAGGGGGCGGCATTGCACAAGCATTTCACCAGAAATGCTTGTGCAATGTTAAATTTAGAGGGTTATTATAAATTTAGCGGGTTATGATAAATCTACCCCTAAGTGTCTATAAAACAGTGGGTGCTGCCATGTTGTAACTTAGGTCACCTTCTCTCCTGTGGCCAATAGGGGAGAGTTTTAAATAGGTACCTAGATTGTGCAGCCAATGGTTGTGTGAATTATAACAGTGTTCTGCAATTTCATTTCTAACAGGAACTGAAAAGCTTACAATTTCAGAATGGAATTACAGGAAAAGGGGACAAAATAAATAATGGAAGTATATGGTATAGATTTTTTTTATAAATATATATACAATTTTATATTACCATCCATCTCAAAGTGTTTAATGTCCCTTTAAGTTTGAATGCCTGTCTTCATCAGGGAGAGGGCACATTTGGAGCTAATCATGCCCCCCTCCCCTGCACTTACCGGGGTCAAAAGGGAATCTGGGGATGCTAGTGACATCTCACACACACATAGCTGTTTACAACCTTGTTTAAAATTGTAATAACATTTTACATTTTATCCTACACATTTTGTTGCAGATTTCTCACCTCATGATATATACATAAAATATTGGTAAAGTTTGAATCTGCTGGGTCTGCTAAAAAAAACAATATATGTGTGGGTTTCTCACTGACAAATGACCTACAGTGGGGTTTAAATGTGAGCAACATCTAAAACCTTCAAAACAACTCAGCACTGGGGTAGACATGGCTCAGCAGGTAAGAGGTTAAGCTGGGACAAGGGGAAGATTTTGAAAACCCAAATCTCAGTGCCCATCTCTAACAAGGACAAGAGACTCCTAATTTGAATGAAAAGATTCTGTTTTTTTCTAATCAGTTTCACGTCCCTGTATGATGGAGGGAATAACCAGAAAAATATCAATATCCCACATCAACAGTGCTGTTCTTCCTGAGGGAAACTATCTCTCCCCCCTTTTTTGCTAGAGGGACAAGTTTTTTTCAAATGAGGGGCCACTTGTCTCCCTATGTAACAGTGATCATTAAAAAGAGTGACCATCATCCCCGCTAGAAAACCAGGCAATTTCTAGATGTGGGGGAGGGGCATGCACACATTGTCAAAATAAGTTAAACCATCTGGGATAACAGAATGCTGGGTAATTTTAACAGTTTTGTAGTATTTTTATGTTTATTTTTATGTTTATTCTATACCTACTCATTTACTGTGGTGATAAGAGGCAAAAAAAAAAATCTTCTAATTTTCAATTATTGATTTTTATTGAACAATATAGCTATACATTCCTAAATGTTGTTGTTTTGGGGAAATTAACTGAAGCTAAACGTGGGACGTGGGACCTGTGCTGCTATTTACATTGAGTGCCATAGAAGAATATCACAAACACACACAATCAGTCAGCTCCTTAGCAGCAATGTACTACTGAACACATCTGGTGAGCCAATGACAAGTGGCATATGTGTGTAGGCACCAATCACCAGCTAGTTCTCAGTAGTACTTTGTTGCTTCTGAGCCTACCTAGTTATGCTTTTCCACAAAGGATACAAAGTAAATTTGATAACAGAAGTAAATTAAAAAAGTCTCTTAAAATGCATGCTCTATTTAAACCATGAAAGCTTAAAGCAACAGTCTACTCCAGAATAGACAATCACTTTATTACCCATTCCCCAGTTTTGCATAACCAACATGGTTATATTAAAGGGATATGAAACCCATTTATTTCATGATTCAGATAGCACATACAATTTTAAACAACTTTCTAATTGACTTCTATTATCAATTTTCTGTGTTCTCTTGGTATCTTTTGTTGAAAAGCAGAGACATAAGCTTAGGAGCCTGAACATTTCTGGAGCACTATATGGCAGTAGTTTTGTAAGAATGTTTTCTAATTGCAAGAGCACTAGATGACAGCACTACTTGCTGCAGGTAGTGCTCCAGATGCCTACCTAGGTATCTCTACAACACAGAATATCATGGGAACAAAGCAAATTTGATAATAGAAGTAAATTGGAAACTGTTTAAAATGGTATGCTCTGTCTGAAACACAAAATCCTTTTTTTTTATATCCCTTTCATACACTTTTTACCTCTGTGATTACCTTTTATCTAAGTCACTGAAGACTGCCCCCTTATTTCAGTTCTTTTGAATTTTAGCCAATCAGTGCTGACTCCTAGGTAACTCCACTGGAGTGAGCACAATGTTATCTATATGGCCCACACTAGCGCTGTCTAGCTGAAAACAACTGTAAAAATGCACTAACATAAGAGGTGGCCTTCAATGACCTAGAATTTAGCATGAGTCTACCTAGCTTAAGCTTTCAACAAAGAATAACAAGAGAACAAAGCAAATTTGATTATAAAAGTAAATTGGAAAGTTGTTTAAAATCGCATGCCCTATCTGAATCATGAACGTTTAGTTTTGACTTGACTGTCCCTTTAACTTTGACATTCATGTCCCTTGAAGACAATTTTGTTTCCAATCTCAAATATGAAGGGACAGATTACAAGTGGAGCAGTATTTATCGCTCCTGCTTGCGCACTATCTCTGCTAGAAGTAAGCTTTTTGTGCACATCGGGAAGCACTCATATTACAATTACAAGTAAAATGTTTTATTTGCTCACGCACTAACCAGATGCGCACAAAAGCCGGACTTTGAATATCGCAATTGCGTTAACGTATTTCCCCATAGAAGTCAATGATGATATTTTAGTAAGATATATATCTAAACCTATACATATATATATATATATATACATGATTTTATATAGGTATAAATATATATATATATATACAGTATATGTGTGTGTATATATATATATATATATATATATATATATACGAATATCTAGTTATAAATACATAGAACATATAATGCTACGTGCAGAACATTGTAATGTGAAATATTTACAGTAAATACACAGTATGGCATGTATTTATCAAGCCGTCAACCGCAAATACGCTGGAATTCCGCAGAGTATTTGTGGCGAGCCTGATTCGCCTTAGTTATCAAACCCTACAGACCGGCAAAAGTAGAATTTAGTGACGTAACATGCGATCCGCCGGACTCTGTCCGACACAGATCGATGCTTACATCACTACAGATGTTCCGAACGCAAGTTCGGCACAATCTGACTACTTTTGCTAGTTATCAAATAACTAGCAGGTACGCTAAGCACTTTTCTGGCCCAGCGTACCTGGTTTTCAATCCGCCGCCCTGGAGGTCGCGGATACCATAGGAATCAATGCGAATCGGAAAGCAGTGAAAGCTTATGTTCACTGTTGCCCGATATCCCATTGATTCCTATGGTAATGTCTACACCTAACACCCTAACATGTACCCCAAGTCTAAACACCCCTAATCTGCCCCCCCTACACCGCCGCCACCTACATTATACTAATTAACCCCTAAACTGCCTTTCCCGGACTCCGCCGCAACTAAATAAAGTGTTTAACCCCTAAACCGCCGCTCCCGGAGCCCACCGCCACCTACATTATATTTATTAACCCCTAATCTGCCCCCCCCCTACACTGCTGTCACTATATTAAATGTATTAACCCCTAAACCTAAGTCTAACACTAACCCTAACACCCCCTAACTTAAATATAATTTAAATAAGTCTAAATAAATTATTCCTATTTAAAACTAAATACTTACCTATAAAATAAACCCTAAGATAGCTACAATATAACTAATAATTACATTGTAGCTATCTTAGGATTTATTGTTATTTTACAGGCAACTTTGTATTTATTTTAACCAGGTACAATAGTTATTAAATAGTTATTAACTATTTAATAACTACCTAGTTAAAATAAATACAAAAGTACCTGTAAAATAAAACCTAACCTAAGTTACAATTACACCTAACACTACACTATAATTAAATTAATTACCTACATTAGCTACAATTAATTACAATTAAATACAATTAAATAAAATGATCTAAAGTACAAAAACAAACAAACACTAAATTAGAGAAAATAATACAATAATTACAAGATTTTGAAACTAATTACACCTAATCTAATCCCCCTAACAAAATAAAAAAGCCCCCCAAAATAAAAAAGCCCTATCCTACACTAAATTACAAATAGCCCTTAAAAGGGCTTTTTGCAGGGCATTGCCCCAAAGTAATCAGCTCTTTTACCTGAAAAAAAGTAAAATACCCCCCCAACATTAAAACTCACCACCCACACACCCAACCCTACTCTAAAACCCACCCAATGCCCCCTTAAAAAAACCTAACACTAACCCCTTGAAGACCACCCTACCTTGAGACGTCTTCACCTAACCGGGCCGAAGTCCTCAACGAAGCCGGGCAAAGTGGTCCTCCAGACAGGCAGAAGTCTTCATCCAAGTCGGGCAGAAGAGGTCCTCCAGACGGGCAGAAGTCTTCATCCAGGCGGCATCTTCTATCTTCATTCATCCGGCGCGGAGCGGGTCCATCTTCAAGACATCCGACGCGGAGCATCCTCTTCCATCGACATCGACTGTAGAATGAAGGTTCCTTTAAATGACGTCATCCAAGATGGCGTCCCTTCAATTCCGATTGGCTGATAGAATTCTATCAGCCAATCGGAATTAAGGTAGGAAAAATCCTATTGGTTGATGCAATCAGCCAATAGGATTGAAGTTCAATTCTATTGACTGTTCCAATCAGCCAATAGAATGCGAGCTCAATCCTATCGGCTGATTGGATCAGCCAATAGTATTGAAATTCAATCCTATTGGCTGATTGCATCAACCAATATAATTTTTCCTACCTTAATTCCGATTGGCTGATAGAATTCTATCAGCCAATCAGAATTGAAGGGACGCCATCTTGGATGACGTAATTTAAAGGAACCTTCATTCTACAGTCGACGTCGAAGGAAGAGGATGCTCTGCGTCGGATGTCTTGAAGATGGACTCGCTCCGCGCCGGATGGATGAAGATAGAAGATGCTGCCTGGATGAAGACTTCTGCCCATCTGGAGGACCTCTTCTGCCCGGCTTGGATGAAGACTTCTGCCCGTCTGGAGGACCACTTCACCCGGCTTCGTTGAGGACTTCGGCCCGGTTGGGTGAAGACGTCTCAAGGTAGGGTGATCTTCAAGGGGTTAGTATTAGGTTTTTTTAAGGGGGGATTGGGTGGGTTTTAGAGTAGGGTTGGGTGTGTGGGTGGTGGGTTTTAATATTGGGGGGGGGTATTGTACTTTTTTTTCAGGTAAAAGAGCTGATTACTTTGGGGCAATGCCCCGCAAAAAACCCTTTTAAGGGATATTTGTAATTTAGTGTAGGGTAGGGCTTTTTTTAATTTTGGGGGGCTTTTTATTTTGTTAGGGGGATTAGATTAGGTGTAATTTTCTTAAAAATCTTGTAATTATTTTATTATTTTCTATAATTTAGTGTTTGTTTTTGTACTTTAGATAATTTTATTTAATTTTATTTAATTGTAGTTAATTGTAGTTACTGTAGGTAATTCATTTAATTATAGTGTAGTGTTAGGTGTAATTGTAACTTAGGTTAGATTTTATTTTACAGGTACTTTTGTATTTATTTTAATTAGGTAGTTATTAAATAGTTAATAACTATTTAATAACTTTTGTACCTAGTTAAAATAAATACAAAGTTGCCTGTAAAATAAAAATAAATCCTAATATAGCTACAATGTAATTATTCGTTATATTGTAGCTATCTTAGGGTTTATTTTATAGGTAAGTATTTAGTTTTAAATAGGAATAATTTATTTCGATTTATTTAAATTATATTTAAGTTAGGGGGTGTTAGGGTTAGTGTTAGACTTAGGTTTAGGGGTTAAAACATTTAATATAGTGGTGGCGGTGTAGGCGGGGGCAGATTAAGGGTTAATAAATATAATGTAGGTGGCGGTGGGCTCCGGGAGCGGCGGTTTAGGGGTTAATACATTTATTAGAGTTGCTGCGGTATAGGGGGTAAACAGTATAGTATAGTGTAGGTGTTTAGTGACAGGGTACCAATAAAGCTGTAAAAAAGCCGAAGAGCAGCGAGATCGATTACTGTCAGTTAACAACAGTCCACTGCTCATCGCACCGTACTTGGTGCGTGGCTTTTTGACAGCTTTTTTGGTAACTTTGGAGAACGTATTCAGGTCTGCGGCCGCTATGTTAGGCGAGCGTATTGGTGCCGTTGAATGCAAGAAAGTCAACGGCTTGATAAGTAGATGACTATAACTCTTTATTAAAAATGAATATTGCATAAATATGACTTTACATCTTTTCATCTACTCCAATGCACTTCTATATATGTCGATATATGTATTTATGTGTTTATATGTGCATATGTGTCTGTAAATACATACATACACAAATAAATACATACAGTATGTACACAAATATAAACATATATCTATATATATATATATATATATATATATATAAAGGAGGGAGGAGATAATACTACTTTAGGAAGTATATCTGGTGCAACCCTTTAAAGAGATTATATATACTAAAACTATAGAAAAGACCAAAGTGGCATATGGTACTGTCACTTTAAAAGAAAGGGATCATTGCACACAGACTTCTTAAAGTATAAATTCACTTGTTTATTAAATTACATTCCATTAACGAATATATCATTGACTGCAATCTGCTCATTGGCCCTAAACAGATTAACACAAATAATACACAATACCTAACAAAATAAAATCAAAACATAACAAATGAAGGAACCCTTAAAGAAATGTGTGATGTTACACAGTACAGTCCTCCAAGATGTGACCGCAACCAACTGGCTGCACAAAAGGTCTAGATTACTCACGCAGTCCCCAGAGGATCAAGCTAGCTAGCATGCTGGTATACCTCTATATTTTGTATACAGATTCAAACGTACCGCCATTCAACTCCTTGTCCCGGACATGCTTGTCTTGCAGTATGACGTAGGAGGTGGGAGCGCTGGAGATTTTACACACACCTCATCTGGTTGGTTTACTTCCAAACGCCTCTGTATTGCGTGTTCCCAAGTTTGAGGAGACTGAACAGCAACTTTCCATAAACACAGTTCTACATTTACACGCCAAATAGGATATGTCCAATCCAACCCATTCACAAAGGGTATACCACGGATGTCCGGAAACTCCTCCTAAAGGCTGTTTAGTAGCATAAGGCTGTTTGTACATAAGCAATAAAGGGTTTATCTTTCATAAGTTATTTGCATAACGAAATGTCCAAAAGCAATATGATGCAAATGGAGTAACACACTGAGTGCAAACGTCACGTACGTTTGACCCTCACTGAGAGCCCCTGACACACAAGCTATCAGTGGGGGTGAAACGTACGTGTTTATTCAAAATTACAAGCTCTGTCGGAATCATGAAAAAAAAAAAAAATGTCCCTTTAAAACCCCCCAAAAACAAACAATGAAGCTTAAATAATAATGATTAATTAAAGGGTATTTGCATTTAATTTTTATTTATACATTGCCAAATATTCACTGTATTGCAAAATAAGGCCTAGATGTAGAGTTTGGCGGTAGCCGTGAAAACCAGCGTTAGAGGCTCCTAACGCTGGTTTTAGGCTACCGCCGGTATTTGGAGTCAGTCAGGAAAGGGTCTAACGCTCACTTTTCAGCCGCGACTTTTCCATACCGCAGATCCCCTTACGTCAATTGCGTATCCTATCTTTTCAATGGGATCTTTCTAACTCCGGCATTTAGAGTCGTGTCTGAAGTGAGCGTTAGAAATCTAACGACAAAACTCCAGCCGCAGAAAAAAGTCAGTAGTTAAGAGCTTTCTGGGCTAACGCCGGTTTATAAAGCTCTTAACTACTGTGCTCTAAAGTACACTAACACCCATAAACTACCTATGTACCCCTAAACCGAGGTCCCCCCACATCGCCGCCACTCGATTAAATTTTTTTAACCCCTAATCTGCCGACCGCCACCTACGTTATACTTATGTACCCCTAATCTGCTGCCCCTAACACCGCCGACCCCTATATTATATTTATTAACCCCTAACCTGCCCCCCACAAAGTCGCCGCCAGCTACCTACAATAATTAACCCCTAATCTGCCGACCGCAAAGAGCCGCCACCTACATTATAGCTATGTACCCCTAATCTGCTGCCCCTAACACCGCCGACCCCTATATTATATTTATTAACCCCTAATCTGCCCCCCTCAACGTCGCCTCCACCTGCCTACACTTATTAACCCCTAATCTGCCGAGCGGATCTCACCGCTACTATAATAAAGTTATTAACCCCTAATCCGCCTCACTCCCGCCTCAATAACCCTATAATAAATAGTATTAACCCCTAATCTGCCCTCCCTAACATCGCCGACACCTAACTTCAATTATTAACCCCTAATCTGCCAACCGAATCTCGCCGCTATTCTAATAAATGGATTAACCCCTAAAGCTAAGTCTAACCCTAACACTAACACCCCCCTAAGTTAAATATAATTTAAATCTAACAAAATAAATTAACTCTTATTAAATAAATTATTCCTATTTAAAGCTAAATACTTACCTGTAAAATAAACCCTAATATAGCTACAATATAAATTATAATTATATTATAGCTATTTTAGGATTTATATTTATTTTAGAGGTAACTTTGTATTTATTTTAACCAGGTACAATAGCTATTAAATAGTTAAGAACTATTTAATAGCTAAAATAGTTAAAATAATTACAAAATTACCTGTAAAATAAATCCTAACCTAAGTTACAATTAAACCTAACACTACACTATCAATAAATTAATTAAATAAAATACCTACAATTACCTACAATTAAACCTAACACTACACTATCAATAAATTAATTAAATACACTATCTACAAATAAATACAATGAAATAAACTAACTAAAGTACAAAAAATAAAAAAGAACTAAGTTACAAAAAATAAAAAAATATTTTCAAACATCAGAAAAATATTACAACAATTTTAAACTAATTACACCTACTCTAAGCCCCCTAATAAAATAACAAAGACCCCCAAAATAAAAAAATGCCCTACCCTATTCTAAATTACTAAAGTTCAAAGCTCTTTTACCTTACCAGCCCTGAACAGGGCCCTTTGCGGGGCATGCCCCAAAGAATTCAGCTCTTTTGCCTGTAAAAAAAAACCATACAATACCCCCCCCCAACATTACAACCCACCACCCACATACCCCTAATCTAACCCAAACCCCCCTTAAATAAACACTAAGCCCCTGAAGATCTTCCTACCTTGTCTTCACCATGCCGGGTATCACTGATCCGTCCAGGCTCCGAAATCTTCATCTAAGCCCAAGCGGGGGCTAGACATCCATCATCCGACGGCTGAAGAAGTCCAGAAGAGGCTCCAAAGTCTTCATCCTATCCGGGAAGAAGAGTAGATCCGGACCGGCAACCATCTTCTTCCAAGCGGCATCTTCTATCTTCATCCGATGAGGACCGGCTCCATCTTGAAGACCTCCATCGCGGATCCATCCTTCTTCTCCGACGACTTCCCGACGAATGACGGTTCCTTTAAGGGACGTCATCCAAGATGGCGTCCCTCGAATTCCGATTGGCTGATAATCAGAAAATTCTGATTGGCTGATCGGAACAGCCAATAGAATGCGAGCTCAATCTGATTGGCTGATCGGATCAGCCAATCGGATTGAACTTGATTCTGATTGGCTGATTCCATCAGCCAATCAGAATTTTCCTACCTTAATTCCGATTGGCTGATAGAATCCTATCAGCCAATCGGAATTCGAGGGACGCCATCTTGGATGACGTCCCTTAAAGGAACCGTCATTCGTCGGGAAGTCGTCGGAGAAGAAGGATGGATCCGCGATGGAGGTCTTCAAGATGGAGCCCGTCCTCATCGGATGAAGATAGAAGATGCCGCTTGTAAGAAGATGGTTGCTGGTCCGGATCTACTCTTCTTCCCGGATAGGATGAAGACTTTGGACCCTCTTCTGGACTTCTTCAGCCGTCGGATGATGGATGTCTAGCCCCCACTTGGGCTTGGATGAACATTTCGGAGCCTGGAACGATCGGTGATACCTGGCATGGTGAAGACAAGGTAGGAAGATCTTCAGGGGCTTAGTGTTAGGTTTATTTAAGGGGGGTTTGGGTTAGATTAGGGGTATGTGGGTGGTGGGTTGTAATGTTGGGGGGGGTATTGTATGTTTTTTTTTACAGGCAAAAGAGCTGAATTCTTTGGGGCATGCCCCGCAAAGGGCTCTGTTCAGGGCTGGTAAGGTAAAAGAGCTTTGAACTTTTGTAATTTAGAATAGGGTAGGGCATGTTTTTAATAGCTATTGTACCTGGTTAAAATAAATACAAAGTTACCTGTAAAATAAATATAAATCCTAAAATAGCTATAATATAATTATAATTTATATTGTAGCTATATTAGGGTTTATTTTACAGGTAAGTATTTAGCTTTAAATAGGAATAATTTATTTAATAAGAGTTAATTAATTTCGTTAGATTTAAATTATATTTAACTTAGGGGGGTGTTAGTGTTAGGGTTAGACTTATCTTTAGGGGTTAATACATTTATTAGAATAGCGGTGAGCTCCAGTCGGCAGATTAGGGGTTAATGTTTGAAGTTAGGTGTCGGCGATGTTAGGGAGGGCAGATTAGGGGTTAATACTATTTATTATAGGGTTAGTGAGGCGGATTAGGGGTTAATAACTTTATTATAATAGCGGTGCGGTCTGCTCGGCAGATTAGGGGTTAATAAGTGTAGGCAGGTGGAGGCGACGTTGTGGGGGGCAGATTAGGGGTTAATAAATATAATATAGGGGTCGGCGATGTTAGGGCAGCAGATTAGGGGTACATAGGGATAATGTAAGTAGCGGCGGTTTACGGAGCGGCAGATTAGGGGTTAATAATAATATGCAGGGGTCAGCGATAGCGGGGGCGGCAGATTAGGGGTTAATAAGTGTAGGGTTAGGGGTGTTTAGACTCGGGGTACATGTTAGAGTGTTAGGTGCAGACGTAGGAAGTGTTTCCCCTAGCAAACAATGGGGCTGCGTTAGGAGCTGAACGCGGCTTTTTTGCAGGTGTTAGGTTTTTTTTTCAGCTCAAACAGCCCCATTGTTTTCTATGGGGGAATCGTGCACGACCACGTTTTTGAAGCTGGCCGCTTCCGTAAGCAACTCTGGTATCGAGAGTTGCAGTGGCGTTAAATATGCTCTACGCTCCTTTTTTGGAGCCTAACGCAGCCATTCTGTGGACTCTCAATACCAGAGTTATTTAAAAGGTGCGGCCAGAAAAAAGCCAGCGTTAGCTACGCGGGTCATTACCGACAAAACTCTAAATCTAGCCGTAAATGTCTAAAAAGTATTTCAAAATATAATTTTGTTAAAACATTTTAATTGTTTTGCAGGCCTGGGACACACCGCTTGAAAAGCCTCTTCAATATTGTTTGACTTACTTCCTTTGCTTTGGCCAATTAGGGATACTGTGCAGCTTGTAACATGTTCAGGGTTCTGTATTCTTAGAGGAGGGGGAACTACTACAATAGTCAATTGTATATAAGAAGAATCAAAACATATAGGGTCACATTGCGAGTGGAGCGATAACAGTTATGCGCAAGCAAAAATGGGTTTATCACGGGTGTTTGCACGCATCAGGTTTTTTGTTCATATTAAAAGTTGATTGAGCGCAATTAAAGTTAACGTGCATTGTGTTGGGTTAGCGCAACCTCAGAACTCTGGTTAACTGCTTTGCAAAACAAAGAAGTGTCACGTCAAAAATACATTACACAGTAAGTTACACTTACACCATCTAATACAATTTATAATAAAAACATTGCACAAAAAAAAGCTAAAAGGTCTCAAAGATATGAGGTCTCAGATGTCAGAAAAAAAGGCAGGAAAAGGGCTTTAATACATTCATATACATGTGTAAAGATATATATATATATATATATATATATATATATATATATATATATATATATATATATATATATATATATATATATATATATATATATATATATACAGTATATATATATATATGTATAAATAAATATATGTCTATATATGTGTACATATGTATTTACAGACATATATACACATATAAACACATAAATACACATGTACACATATATAGACATACATACAAGTGCATTGGAGCCCTTTGCAGTTAAAGGGACATGAAACCCACATTTTTTCTTTCATGATTTAGAAAGAGAATGCAATTTTAAACAACTTTCTAATTTACTTCTATTATATAATTTGTTTTATTCTCTGGCTATTCTTTGCTGAAAAGCATATCTAGATATGCTCAGTAGCTGCTGATTGGTTGGTGCACATAGAAGCCTCGTGTGATTGGCTCACCCATGTGCATTGCTTTTTCTTCAACTAAGGATATCTAAAAAAAGAAGCAAAATAAATAATAGAAGTAAATTGTAATGTTGTTTAAATTTGTATTCACTATCTGAATCATGAAAGAAAGATTTTGGGTTTAGTGACCCTTTAAGTAGATGAAAACATGTAAAAACATATTTAATGCAATATTCATATTTCATAAAGGATTTAAAGTGAAAGTAAATCCTAGAGTTTTGCAAACGCTAGGATTTACTATTGAAACAAATAAAGGGCACTTTCATTCATGAAGTATAAGATACTTCATGTAGAAAGCTCCTTTATTTGATTCAATCGATCACCGCTCTTAGCTCCTATAGCAGAGCACGGCTAAAAAAATTTTTAGCTAAGAGGTGACGTTTTCACCTCTTAGCCAATAGCCGTGCGGTAAATCCGGCTTGGCGCCCATGTGAGCCGGATTTACCGCACAGCTATTGGCTAAGAGGTGAAACCGTCACCTCTTAGCTAAAAAATTTTTTAGCCCTGCTCTGCTGTAGGAGTTAAGAGCGGTGATCGATTGAATCAAATAAAGGAGCTTTCTACATGAAGTATCTTATACTTCATGAATGAAAGTGCCCTTTATTTTTTTCAATAGTAAATCCTAGCGTTTGTAAAATGCTAGGATTTACTTTTACTTTAACTATGCATTTATTGTAAATATTTCCCATTCCAATGTTCTGCACATAGCAGAATATGTTCTATGTATTTTAAAATAGATATTCCTATACAAATCTGTATATACTGTATCTATACCTCTATATAATCATTTATATATATAGGTATACATATATATTTGTACAAAAAACAGATATATATAGAAATATGTATTTATGAATAAATAGTATATAGTCTTCTATGTGAAGAACATTGGAATTATTCATATTTTCATTTCGGGTTTGAGAATACGCGATCGGCTTTGCGCACGTGTAGGGTGTTTTTTCCACTTTTTTTTTGCTTCATTGATGTAACAGAAGCCTCCGTTACTTTTGTACTTGGAGAGGACTGCAGGCCAGCCTCCTCCCCACCGACCATGGACCCTGGAACTTGAGGGGATTCTGTGTTTTGGGAGGCGGTTGCCCAGGGGACATATTGAGTACTTTTACTCTGGATTCAGGTTTACTCTGTTTCCCTGAATTCCCAGAGACTCTGAGAACTGGAGGGCCCTAGTACAGAGTTGGGGTTCCTGTGTTTTGTTGGAGTATAAGGTGACAGCCTTACAAACCCCCCTAGACTCAGAGCAGGAGATTGCAATCAGCACAGACATTGGGGCCTAATGATGTTATGTGTCTGCATATCCAGTCTAGGGGCCGATTTATCAGTGGCCGAATGGCCCCTGTTTCCGTGCGAGACTTCAGGCTTACCAGAAACAGCAGTTATGAAGCAGCAGTCTTAAGACAGTTGCTCCTTAACTGGTCCTCTGCCTCTGAGGCTGCGGACATCAATCCGCCCGATCCTATACAATGTGGTTGATTGACACCCCCTGCTAGTGGCCGATTGGCCGTGAATCTGCAGGGGGCGGCATTGCATAAGCAGTTCACAAGAACTGCTTGTGCAATGTTAAATGCTGACAGCGTATGCTGACGGCATTCAGCGTATCATGTCGGACAGACATTGATAAATCGGCCCCTAGGGGGCATATTTATCAAGCTCTGTAAAAGCTACTTTTTTAAAAACATGAAGAGCTTGTATCCTTTTTCCTGACTGTTGTGGAGCCGTTTATCTAATACAATTCTGTGAGTATTTTACACTTATTTACAAGGTGTTAGAAGCACTACGCCAATGTGATATTTTCCAACAGACACAGAAACAGTTCTTGAAGAAACCGTGGAGTATATACAGTGAAATTTCTTGGAATTTCTTATGAATCAGCGCCTCCTTCTACAACAACCTATATTGATTTAACAGCCTTTGGGAGAGACTGTTGGAAGGCAGCGGTTTTAACCAGAGGGGAGTGCTTATCCGTATTGTATATTTTTCTGTTGTCTACTAAAATATATATAAGGCAGTTTGTGTGCACACTTAGAATTAATATGGCAAACTTTATAGATGGTTTTATTCCATATGGGCTGTCTGTATTTAACATTGCACAAGCATTTCTAGTGAACTGCTTGTGCAATGCCACCCCCTGCAGATTTGCGGACAATCGGCCACTAGCTGGGGGTGTCAATCAACCCCATCATACAATCACTACTGGATCCTGGCAACTTGTAGAAATAACAGTGTTGAAGCGGTGAAGACTGAGCACCGCCTTAAAGGTGGAGCGCTGTAGCGTTGGCTGAAATCACTGAGAAGAAGCACAAGCAAAGTGTTTGTAAGTATTGCTCTAATTTTTCTTTTCAAGTGTTGACATTCACCACAGCTCTTGACTGGGAAGCGTTTGTCTCAGTTGTTCTGAGGGATTCTCCTCTTTGTCCACAGTGCATCCTAGTACTCTTATTAGGATTATTTAATGCTCAGACTACTAGGATGCCCTTTGGACAAAAAGGGGAATCCCTCAGAACAACTGAGACAAATGCTTCACAGTCAGAAGCTGCACAGTACCTTGCTATGTATTCACCTTACTTTTATCCCAGGGCCTAGACACTTAGTTCAGCATTAGCTGGAGGGCAGGTATGGATGACAGGAGCATTAGTACTAAATAGCGGGGATGCTAAAAAAATCAATCCGGGGGCCTGCCAATGAGGGATTCCTCTCTTCTGCTGACAGAGATCCTAGTAGGTTAAGTGTAGGATGCAAAGAGGGGAATCACTAAGAAGAAAGGAGATAAACGCTTAACAGTCAGGATCTGTGCAGTACCTTGTTATGCTGCGTATTCAGCTCACTTTTTTTTATATTTTATTGAGGTTATGCACGGGGGCAACAGAAGAAAATAAAATATACAGTGAATGTCACATGACATAAATGACATAGTTTTTCATGAGTCACATTACAGTGATACATCTAAAAAACAAGATGAAAGATAAGCTATGAGCTTTTGAAACCTCCATTTTGTTATTTTAAAAGCTTCTATGGACGACTAATGGGCTGGCCAGAAATGGACCCTGTGATATAGGAAACACTGGTGGAGTATGTTAGTCGTATCAATTGCCCCAAGGGGTCTAATGAATATATTTGAAATTAAATGGTAATAGTAATAATCTGAGAGAAATTATCAGCGGGTAAACACTGATTGATATTTTAGAATAAGTAAATTAATTACTGTATCATAGAATAACGCTGTTGTGGGGGGGGGGTCAAATTGAAGTGATACCTCAGTGCAAACAAGTTTCAAGTGATAGTAACATGATTGGCCACTCTTGGGCCAATTGATTAGTGGTTATAATCATGAGCTGAGAGCGATATATAGATTATAAGAGTAGTTTAGATATGTCATAGGGAAATATAGGGAAACATATCTACTGGTTTCCTCTGTAAAATATATTGTCTAAGTATAAACTAGACACTAGCCCACCATGTTAAATTCCTCTAATGTTATAGCTGAATGGGGCTCTCATCTGCAAATATTTCAAATGTACTACAAGTGGAGCTCTATCATAAATTATAAAAGCATCCTGTTATTGGAATATAATACAGAGTTTATCCATATATTATATATAACAAACTTCCATCAAGTCACAATTATATAGTATAGGTTACTAAAGTGTGTAAGGTGTCAAAGCTGACTGTCTCCACTTGACTCTTCTACATGCTATCCACCCTCTCCTTCGCCGTCTGAGGAAGAAAGGGGGATTATATCTCTTGCCAGTTTGTTTTGAGCCTACATTTAGCATGAGCTGTTTGCGATGATGCTAGTTGGAACAGTATAGTAATGGAGGGTAGGGTGCCACACCTTGATATAAAAAGTCTGGTTATGGGCAAATTATGTAAAATGACTACAGTAGGTATAACAAACAAGTATGTTAGCAAATAAAAGAAAAGAGTCAACACTGCAACCCCAAACCCATAACAGATTAATTGGAGATGGCAAGGACAGGCGAAACTAATTTCTACTAAAGAACCATATAGCTATTATAAGGTTATCGCCTGGTAATATATGGGGAAAAAAATTAGAGCCACCTATGCAAGGAGGGTATGCAATAGTGAAAGCAAAACATTCCAACAGTATATAAGTAACCTAGTACCTCGTAGTGTAGAGTGGTTAACTTGATAAATAACCATTTGCTCTAGGTCAGGTGAAGAATTATTTGAGGTATGTCTCTGTTTGCATTTGTGTACTATGGGATTAGGACGACCTTAAACTTGTGTGACTCCTAACTCCTTAGTTAGAAATGAACAGCCATAAATAGTAAATAATTATGACCAAATGGATCTTTTTAAAAAAACACAGTTCTGTTGTAAAAAGTCTCTAAATACTACATACATAACTGTATAACAAACTAACAAGTTGGTACTTGAATGATAGATAACATATATGTATATGTATAAAAACCGAACACATAAGTCATAAAAAAATATAATACAAAAAAATTTGTATGCTATACTAGGCTAACTTGCAAACAAGCAGTGGCAACTGCGTCATATGCTTTCTACTTCTATATGGGAGAGAGGAATATGACCTTTATATTTATATCTTACATGGGGATAAAAATGCACTATTGTATAAGCCACTTCATGTTTTTAGTTTAGTAATTAAGGTCTGAAGGCACACTTCTATTTTAAGTACACATTCCCTATGATAAGACATATACAAAACTGTTTGGGATATATCTTTCAGTTTACTACATATATTTAAGTACATGCATTGCCCAGTAAATATTCAGCAACATGCAGGGGGCTATATTTGACAGTATGTATGATAAAATAATAGGAAGGCACAGTTTTATCATGAGCTATCAGGTAGTTAACATATCAAAGTCTGACTGGAAAAAGATACTAGATTTTTAACCAATTCCGGTTCTTAGTAGAGGTAAAGAAGAGGGAGTAAAGAGCGCCAGTATATACATTTGCCTAATATATCTGTTGGGGTGCCGTATTCTTATGAATCTACAGGAGGCGAGTGAGACTCTGTTCGTGGTCTTAAAGATCCGGGAGGAGCATATAGTGCTGGAGTTGTTATGAGGAACCGAAAAATCTCTCTGTCATTCCCACCGCTCAGCTACTTCTCTATCGATCTTCACCTGTGCATTGTGGTTTGTATTCTGCTGCGGCTTCCCCTTTTGCAGGGCCAGTGTATAGATTTCAGGTCTCTCGCATTCCACCAGCATCACAGAGGCATATTCCGCTTCCCTCTCAAGTGAGATTACATGTGGTTGTGTGTCCCAGCTTTGATCTTTGGGGCCGATAATTGTTTCTGCCCCAGTGGACTGTGGATCTGCCTCTATGTGTATGTGCCTCAATAGAAGCTTGAGGTTGTTAAAGTTTTTACACATCTTTCGCTCCAAAGCCTTAAGTAGGTTGTGCACAGTCATATTGGGCTCCTTCATGTTCGAGGTTGCGGGTGATATCATTGTTGTGGTAAATAAGTATGCAGTAATAAGAACTGCTTCTGAAATTTGGGATCCCAGTGAAGGATAAATGCGGCTGTCCAAGCTTGTGGGGTAGCTTTGTCCCCTCTATATGCAGTATGGCGTTCTTTACCACTTGGCGTTGCCAAAAAAATACAGGCTGGTAGAATGGTTTCTGGCAGGCTCCCTGTCTTCTGCGTTGAGTTCTTGGGTCTTTCTGATATAATGTTTTTTTTTATTGTTATTAAAGGTCAAAAAAAAGAATATACAGAAATAAGAAAGAAAAGGCAAAGACAAAAAATTACATAATCAATGATACACTTATGTCATTTGGAACCAGAAAACATGGAACAGAGATACAGATAAGATATACATGAAAATAAGATCATAACCTTTTCAGATATTAAATATTTCACTTTTCTTCCTTTATCACATTAGTCATTAACACGGGATTTTACCCTAACTTCATTATTATAAACCTTAAAAAACAAAGAAAAAAAACAAAAACAAAAAGACAGGTCTTTACTGTGATATATAATAAGTTCGGTTAGTCCAGTGTAAATTTTAAATAATTTCAACCTTTAAATTATTGAGAAAGGTGGAGCCACCTGCAAATTAAATATCAAAATCCTGATCGGCTTCAAGGAAAAGTTTTTAGCTTTTAAATTTTTCTAGGGGGGGCAGAGGAGGGGGGAAGAAAAAGAAAAAAGAGAAAAAAAAAAAAAAAAAAAAAAAACCCCAAAAGGGGGAAAGAAAAGGGGGAAAAAAAGGGGAAAAAAGAGGTTTGCATCTTAACTTATATTCTCTAATGGTGATAATAACTGATTCTGTAAATTAGTGTTTTTGTAGTGTTTAACAAAATCTAACCATTTTGAATTAAATCTATTATACTGCTGTTCAGAGTTAATTGCGTTATCAAATTGTTCTATTGTATATTGTCTTTGTAATAAAAATGTTAAATTATTTATAGTCGGTGACTTTTTTTGGTGCCAGTTTTTAAGGATGAGATATCTTCCACCCAGAATTACCGTATTACAGAAAGCTCTATTTACCAGTCTGTCTGATGTGTCTAGTAGGAAAATTATGTGTTGTAGTTCTAATATGTGATTTGTAGCTGTCACCTTATTTAACCAAAATTGTACCCGTTTCCAAAACTGATTAATTTTTGGGCAACTCCAAAACATATGGGTTAAGTCAGCATCGGCTAAAGAGCAACGTGGGCATACCCTTAAACCTTGTGTCGACCATTTATTTATTTTAGCAGGCGTAAAGTATATTCTGTGTAAGAGTTTTATATGCATTTCTCGCCAGCTTGCCGCGAGTGTGGCCTCGTCCAAGAGAATTATACTTTGTTTTACTTGTTCCCTTTTTAGATCTACAATCGTTGTTTGCCATTTTGAACAGATCTGTACAATGTTTAGTTCCCCTGTCTTAGTAATAATCATATTATACCAGTATTTAATAGAGCGTTTGCCTGCCTTAAATAATGCTAGCCCCATTTTCATTCCTGAGTGGGTCCATGGAAATTTATTATCTTCCATAGCTTTAAAGAACCAATGTCTCACTTGAAGGTATGCAAAAAAATCCACATTCTGTACATTATAAGACTCTTTAAGAGTCTCAAATGGTAATATACTCTGTAGATTGGGTTCTCTAAGTTGTGTTAAATAAATAAGTCCTGCTGTGGCCCATTTCCTAAATACTTGACTGCTAATACCAGGTGGAAAGCGTGGGTCACCTCTAATAGGAAGTAGATCTGAAAAATGAGGGTCACTATCTACTCTGCGTCGTATGTCTTGCCATGCAATTATAATATGATATAATGATTGTTTATTTTTAATACTTTTTGGAATTACTTTTTTAGGGCAGTGCAGAAGCGCATTTAATGAAAGAGGGTATACTAAATTTTGTTCTGCTTCTGTAAATGCAATATAGTTCCCGCCCGTAATCCAGTCCATTGCAATTTTTGCAAGACTTACACTATTGTAAATAGCAAAATTGGGTAGTGCCAATCCACCATATTGCCTTAGTTGTGACAATTTATATAATGATATTCGATTCGCACCCCTCCCCCATATAAATCGTCTCATTAGTTGGTCTAACTTGCTAAGATATTTTTTTGGTATGATTAGAGGGATATTTTGCATTAAATATAATATTTTAGGTAAGACGATCATCTTAACTACATTGATTCTTGCGGTAATTGAGAGTGGAAGATTATCCCATTTCATCATCTCAAATCTGATTTTTGCAAATAGGGGTGGGTAATTTAAACTAAACCATTCTTCTGGATTGGCACTGATCTGGATTCCTAAATATGTGATGTATTGCGGGGCTACTTTAAAAGGGGGTGTATATTGATTTTGGTGATGCTTACTCAACCAGAGTAGTTCTGATTTGGATATGTTAATTGTGTAACCTGAAAAAGAACCAAAATTTTTTATAATTTCCAAAATTTTGGGAATTTCGATCTGTGCATCCTTTAAAAGTAAAATCAAGTCATCTGCGTAAAGTAGAAGTTTAACAGGGATTTTGCCTATCTTAATCCCCCCTAAATTATCCCTTAAAGTAACTGCAAGGGGTTCAATTGCTAAATTAAATAAAAGCGGTGAAATTGGACATCCCTGTCGTGTTCCAGATAGAATAGGGAAGGATGTAGTGTTTGAGCCATTAACCATCAAAATAGAAGTTGCATTGGAATATAAGGCACGAATACATTCAAGGAACTGATCTTTGAACCCAAAGTTCTTCATAGAGCAGAATAAATGGTCCCAGATAATGGAGTCAAATGCTTTATGGGCGTCAACTGCAAGAATGGCGGAGTTTTGTTCACTTTTATTTTTAACATCTGCTAGGAAGTCTATTAATAGAAAAATTTTGCGTATGTTTGCTGACAAGTTTCTCTTAGACATAAAGCCAACCTGATCTTGGTGTATTAACGGGCTCATAATTAACTTCAGTCTATCTGCCAAAATTGCAGTGAATAGTTTGTAATCGGAGTTTAATAGTGAAATTGGACGATAGGAGTCTATTGATTCAGGGTCTTTCCCTTTTTTTAGGAGTAATATTATTTTTGAAACTGCAAAGTTAGGAGATGGAATCTTATAGTTAATTAAATAGTCATTAAATAGTTCCGTAAGTACACCTATTACTTCATTTTTGAGAATTTTATAAAATTCTGCTGGTAGAAGGTCAGGTCCGGCGGCTTTGTCCAACTTCAAATTATTTATTGCGTTTAGGACTTCCAATTCTTTAATTGGTGCATTGAGTTTCTCTAAATCTTCCGCCGAGAGCTTAGGTAATTTAATTTTTTCCCAAAAATCTTGTTTATTTTTTACATTAATATCCGCTACTGAGTATATATCCCTAAAGTATTTATAAAATTCTGCTTTGATTGTGTCAAGGTTCAATATTTTTTTGCCATCAATATTTAGTGACTTAATGTGATGCATCGGTTTCCTATCTTTTACAGATCTTGCTAACAATTTCCCTATTTTATTTCCAAATCTGTAAAATCTACTTTTGTTCTTCAGTTCTTGGATAGCAAATTTTTGTGATAGAAAAACTTCCCATTCTTGCTTAGCCTTCATGTAACTTTGCCAATTAGTCTGTGTATGAGATGCAATATATGCGTTATATTTGTTTTTTAAATAGTTAGAAATTTCAGTCTCTCTTAGATATAGCTTTTTTTTAAACCTAATAGTGTATTTTTTAATTTCTCCTCTGGCTACTGCCTTAGCAGTTTCCCAGAAGATCTCTTTCTTGTGTATATAGTCTTTGTTCTGTTGAACATATTCGTGCCATATAGCAATGAGTCGGTTTCTAAATTCTAAATTGTTTGCTAAATAACGTGGGAAGCCGTAACTCTTAACTGGATCATATCTGTCTGTTTCCCACCGTGTCTCTAATGATATCGGGGCATGGTCTGAAATGGTGAAGTTATCTATTTGTGCTTTTATATCTGAGTTAATAATTTTGTCTGACCCCAGAAAGAAGTCTATCCGTGAAAATGTCCGGTACTTTTTTGATTCACACGTAAAATCTCTGCAATTAGGATATAGCAATCTCCAGATGTCTTTGATGTTTAGTGCGCTAGCAAATACTTTAAGAATCCTGGAGGATTTTTTTGTGATCTGTTTAGTTTTATTTCCAGTTGCCTGTGATCTATCAATATTGTTAAAAACCATATTGAAGTCTCCTGCAACTATAAGATTCGTATTTATAGAATCATGTAATTTTAATTTTAATTTTTCCCAAAATTTTATATCTGGCACATTTGGGCCATAGACATTACATAACGTGAACATACGTGAATTTATAATAATTTTCAGAATAATAAATCGTTCCCCTGGGTCTATCTCTTGCCCTATAATTCGATATTCTAAGTTTTTGCTGATTAAAACTGCGACCCCCCTTTTACGTGTTGCACATGGGGTATAGACAACCTCACTAACCCAGTTAACTTTAAGTTTATTATGTTCTATTTCAGTCAGATGTGTTTCTTGTAGGAGTGCAATATCCACTCTTTTATTTCTAAGATATGTCAGGATCCTCTTTCTTTTGATTGGGTTAGTGACCCCTCCCACATTCCACGAAATTAGTTTTAGTGTTGCCATTTATACTTTATTTTAAGATAACAAACCAGAAGAAGAAGAAAAAAAAAAAAAAAAAAGGGGGATTCAAAATAAATTCTAACCTCCTTGCCCCTCCCTCTAACCCGAACCTTTATCTTTAATAGAACATAGGTGTTTAAAATATTTAAAGAAAAATGTACTGTCCTTGTTTTCGACCATTCTTTCATTTTTATACAAATCTTAACCTTAGTTATCTCGTTTATTATATGAAGGTAAAATAAAGTTATCCAACTTGCCATACCATTAACTGTCCATACACCAATAAACCAAAAGCACAAAAAAGAAAAAGAAAGGAGAGAAGAAGAGGAGCACTTTCCTTATTTTTTAATAATTACCTAGGTTGGAACTTATTCAAAAATGCCTTGGCCTCTGCAATTGTTTCTAGTGTAGTTGTCTCATTATCCATATAAATCTTAATTTTAGCGGGATAAATTAAGTGTGCGGCTAGGCCCATGTTTATCATGTTTGTACAGAATGGAGCCATACTTTTGCGTTTTGTTGCTGTCTGGACTGAGTAATCTTGGAAGATTAAAATTCTGTTATTGTCAATCTCTAGGTTTTTCATTTTTCTGAATGCTCTAAGTATTAGTACTTTGTCCTGAAAATTCAGGTATTTAATTAGGATAGCTCGTTTCTGAATAGTATTTTCTGATGTGTTTCTAATAAAGCCTACACGGTGTGCTCTTTCAACCATAAAATTATGCAGTTTGGTATCAATCTCTAGACTTTGTGGCAGAGTCACTGAGGCAAAGTATATTAGATCCTGAAAGTTGGTGGTTTCTGGAAGGCCTACAATTTTTAAGTTGTTCCTACGTGATCTATTTTCTAAATCTTCTATTTTGTCAGTAATTTCTGAAATTTTTATATCGTGTTGTTGTATAGAGAGGTTTTGTTTGGTCACAGAGTCTTCAGTATCTGAAATTCTTGATTCAATTTCTGTAAGTCTAGATGTAAAGTTTTTCATTTCTACTGAGAGTGTAAATAATTCTGTTTTGATATGGTCAAGTTGAGGTGATAGAGATAGTGCTACCTGTTTAGAAATTTCTTCTATATCATCTTTAGAAATATTTACAGTGGTCATTTCAGGTCTAATATCGCTAATACTTTCAATGCTATGTCTGGGCTTTCTATCCTTGGGTTTTGCTGGCATTGCGTGTGATTTAGGTGCAAAATATTTGTCCATGTGTCAGAAAAGAAAAAAAAAGCTAGAGTGTTTACAGGAATAAGAAATGGGATATGTGAGAGTGAGGGAGTGTGTAAAGTGACGTGCCTGTGTTTAATAGTGACCTAGGAAGAAAAAGGGAAAATAGAAAAGAAGAGAAAAGGGTATAGTAAAAATATGTAGAAAAAGTGTATAAGTGTTTCTAGTATAGGTAATTATATTGTGTGTTAGGGAGTGTTCCCCTATGTGAGTTTGTGAATGTGCAATGGTCAACAATTGTCATCTACTTCAGTGAAATTTGTAACTCTACTACTCCTCTCTCCTACCTCTACTATACCCTAACTTCAGAAAAAATACTTTTTCAAATAAATCAGTAGGCCTAACACTCTAGTATTCTAGTAAACCAATTGATATATACTATATATTCATCAGAGCAGAACAAAGGAAAATAAACATTTTTCATCATTTGGTATGTGCTGCACATCTATCAAACCATAACAATTTACAAACGTTTTTTTTTTTTTTTTTTTTTCCAACATTTGTTGTAAACTATATATCCATCAAAACACAATCTTTCACCAGCTATGTAAGGGTGCAACACACGCCTTTAAATTGCTAGTCAAGAAAATAGGGAAAAAGTAAGACTACAAAGAAAAAGAAAAACAGGAGGCCAGAATAAAACAAGGAAATAAAAAAAAAAAAAAAAAAAGCAAGGAAAAAAGGAAAAGAAAAGAAAAAGGAAAAAAGAAAGTTCCTTTCCGTTCTCTCCCCTTTTCAATAAATTTCAATAAATGTCATTCAGATCCTAAGTGCGCCATTCTGTTTCGCTCACTAAAAAACGATCGGTTGTAGCAATGTTACATTTTGCTATTGGCCAGAGCAAGCCACCGAATAGATTTTAGTCATTTATGCCTTGAATTTTATTCACACACAAGCACAGGTAATTTCCCCTTATGTCTCAGTTCTTTTGTTGATGTTGGTGACCTTACGACATATGTATAGCGGTTAGTAATAGACTTTAGGTATGTCCTTGGAACACATAATCATGGGATTATATTAGCGGTCCAGGAGTACTAGAAAAGGCGCCCCTTTAAGCAATCTAATCCAATGGCTGTAATGTGCGGGGAAGAGAAAAAGAAAAGGCTAGCAGCGCCAACTCTTTCAGCCATAAACTTTTATAGTCACAGGTCATCCACTGACTGGTTTTAGGTATATATTTTCACTGCACATCTTGCTATACCTTACTGTCTTCACCCTGTTCATGGAAAAAATGTGTTTAGGGTTAGCGCTAAATTAAAGCTTAAAAAGGTGTAGGGATAAATATTCTGTAAGATTTATATTATTCTTATATAATGATATTCATATCAACAATGTGTGTCATAAAAAAAAATTTTTAATAAAAATTAAAATTAAAAATACAAATAAAGATGGATGCCGGCATCAATTCTAAATGGAAAATTATATACAATGTATACAAGAATGAAACGTTATGTTTTAAAACAATGTAGCAAGATAAATAAAAGCAATTTGAACAAATTTTGAGTAGTATACTTTAAAGAAAAATAGCGATTGTCACCGTGCATATAGGTGTTAGATATTTACATTGATATTACCTTATATGCAGAGATTTGTGTGTATTCGCTATTTTAATGGACCGGGACTCTCAGTGTTCAGTCCTGTATTGACTATGTTTTTTGAAACAGTTTCTGTTTCTCGGTAGTTCTCTCAAAAGAAAGGCAGGCCAAAGTTCCAACTATATTTTTCTTTGCCGTATGATGTCCGTGTCCTGACACTCTTCTCAGTATCAACTCCGTAGTCTGTGATGGCTTTGTATGCGTATCATATACGCCGTATTGGATGTCTGTATGACAGTGAAATCTCTGTTTTGTTGTGGGGAGTTTTCTCCCTGTGGTCAATTTCCTCCAAGTTGTTCCGGAGTAAAGTTGAAGAGAAGTAGCTTGTTTGTTGAGTCTCCGCTGTCTTATTTCACAGCGGTTACATTTTAAGAAGAATAGTGATCAGATCATGGGTTAGGAATTATACTTATAGAACTCCACACGCTTTTGTTTAGTTCAAAGTACCCAACCTACTGCACTATATCAAACTTAAATGAAAGTATCAGAGAGTAGCAATCTTTCCAGTGAGCAAAGTTCTACGCGTTTCAGCCCTTGGGCCTTTATCAAGATGCTCACCTGGGGAATTCACCTGGTTTAAAAATGTTCAGCTTTGTTCTGATTGGTGGTTATTTGATTGGTGCATATTAAATTATTGCATCGTATAAACTTTTAAAGTTTTTTCAGGGTACATTTCAGATAACTTATTAAGTCATGATACTTAGTCCTATGTAAAAGAAACACATATGATTCACATTATGATAATTATTTATAGCTTTATCCCTATATTAGTTATCCCTATATTAGTTGGCGCTATTGTGGATATTTAACCCTTCATCTCTGTAGTCGACCTGTGGTATTGTCTTCCGGGATTCTACAAATATTATTAGAATTCTAAATATGTGTGTATATTTGATGACCCTAAAGAGATAAATATATATAAAAAGGGTAATGTAAAATGTGTGTATATTACAATATAAAAATAGTAAAAGTTACAAGAAATATAAGACAAATTAAAATTTGTGTTAAGAATCAAGAAGTTATACATACATACATCTGATTGTAATGACGTGTGTATATAATAATCCATTTGATTATATTAGCGATCAGGAGAGTATTAAATAATGTGTCAGGATGCTAGTATAGCCATCCTTTTTTAAAAAATGTTGTTCTAAATACATAAACTTTGCAAGTCTATGGAAAGAAATCTTTCCTATAAATATAAATGAGAAATTCATCAAAAATTACTTGCAAAATATATATAAAAAATAAGTAAATATATATAAAAAATAATACAAAAAATATATATAAAAATATAAAATTATATACTCCTCATTTATATATGTATAATATTTGCCCATGTATAATCTCTAGATTTATTATAGTGACAAATCGCGGAAGGGTTATTATATGATGGTGGGGTTTGGATTTTACTGTCTATTAGAAAAGACCATTCAAATCCAACTCTGAGTTTAATCCAGAGGGGTGGAGTGTTTTAAAATTAAAGATGTATTCAGCTTCTTTTTTACATAGTAATGTTGTGATGTTGCCTCCTCTAATTCCTAGATTAAGTTTTTTAACCCCCCAATATTTAAAATCTTTAAGATTCCCTGAATGAATTTGTTTAAAGTGAGAATAGAGTTTAGTTTCTTCCGATCCGTGTTCGATTTTTAGGATATGTTCCCTTATTCGATCACGTAATGTTCTACTTGTCTGTCCAAAATATAATAAATTGCAAGAACATTTTATGCAATATACTATATTGTTATCTGCACATCTTAAAGTTTGTGTAATTTTAACACTGTGTTTGTTATTTGAAGAATTAATTTCTTTGATTTTTGTACTATATGTACATGCTTTGCATGTGTTGCACGGGAAATAGCCTCTTAATACATTACCTTTAAGGTCTCTATCTTTTATTATTTTTCTTTCCTTAAATTCACTAGGTGACAGTAAACTTTTAAGATTTTTTGCTTTTTTTTAAATAAATTGCTTTTATTTATCTTGCTACATTGTTTTAAAACATAACGTTTCATTCTTGTATACATTGTATATAATTTTCCATTTAGAATTGATGCCGGCATCCATCTTTATTTGTATTTTTAATTTTAATTTTTATTAAAAAAATTTTTTTATGACACACATTGTTGATATGAATATCATTATATAAGAATAATATAAATCTTACAGAATATTTATCCCTACACCTTTTTAAGCTTTAATTTAGCGCTAACCCTAAACACATTTTTTCCATGAACTTTCTTTTGGTTAGTCGGGAGGTCTAATCACAAACACAGGGTTAAGCTTAAGGGTAGTCCGAGTGTAGTATCTTTAAATATAAACCCAAACTTTCATGTCTTCACCCTGTACCAGGTCAGGGACTTACTTCCATTTATTTTTCAATCCCCAAAATACAGTCCCGGCCAGCCCGCCTCTTACCTTCACCCTGTACCAGGTCAGGGACTTCTTACTTGTCAAATGCGGGGGGGATCCTACCTTCCAGAGGTGCCAGGTTAGGCAGCTAGCGGTGGCGGTGTTGTCTTGAGTCAAGCCAGTGCCCCTTCAATGTTTCCAATGCTGCTCACAACATATCTTCCTCATTGGGAGCTTCCCACTCTTTCTGCTGCAATCACGGCTCTTGTCACTCAGCCTAATTACTGGGTTTCTGCTGGATCTCACCTCAGATCTCACCCCGCCGTCAGCTGACAAAACTTGGCAAACGGCCGTAGCAAACCGGCCTCTGGCTGCTCCGCGACTTCCACACACTCAGGCGGATTACAGCGCCCAGGTCCTGGCTGTGGTGTATGAAACCACGGCCTATGGCAACTTGGTGTGTCGGCGTGTTCGTGCTGCCTTAGTCAGAGGAGCGCGTAGTACACCTGCGCTTCCTGCTCCTCCCACCGGAAGTCCCAGTTCTTGGGTCTTTCTGTTAATTTTTAGAGTGTTTGTTGGGGAATTAACCCTTGAAATTAGATCAAAAAGACAGGAGCTGCACATGAACTTGACCAGTCGCTTTGGCAGTTGGCTCTGCCCCCCCATGTTCAGCTCACTTTTACCCTCAACACACAGTGCTACATCAGCTAAACTTTGTTATCTAGGACAGGAGTGGATGAGCGCAAATACTGTTATTGAGGGCAGGAACAGCAAATACTAAATAGATGGGGGAGCCAAGAAAAATCAATCCGGGTGCCTGTCACTGAGGGATTCGACTCTTTTGCTGACAGAGGTCCAAGAAGGCTACACAGCAAATAATCCTAACAGACTCAGTGTAGAATTTGCTGTTAGCAAAGAACGTAATCTCTAAGTAAGAAGAACTCAGACACAAGTTTTACGATCAGGAGCTCTGATAGAGAAGAGGGAAGACCACACAAAACTTACTAGGATTACTTAAAATGCAGCCTACAGAATCTCTGTCGGCAGAAGGGAATCCCTCCGTAACAGGCCCCCAGATTGATTTTTTTTAAACTTCCACATAATAGTACTTGCAAATACTGCCCTCCAGTACTTGTGCTCAGCTGCTCCCTCCATAGCAAAGATTATCTGATGCAGAAATAAGTGCCCACAAGAGCTTGGCCTACTACATTTACAGATTCTCGGGACAGAATAACCCACCTAGGCTTGGCCTCCTGACAGTAAACATCTCACTCTTGGCCCTGGCTGTTTGTACATGGGGCCACCGTGCCCCAGCCTAGCCTGTTCTTCAGCTCCACAAAGCCTGCCTCCTCCGCACATCATAGCCAACCCCTCAGCTCTGCCCAGTTTGCCCCTCAGCCATACCAGCCTACCACACAAACCCACAGCACACCGCTGCCTGACACATGCCTATAGCACACTACACAAAGTTTATTCATGTCAGGTCCCAGCAGGCTACTTATATAGCATTCTGGCTCATACACACTGCATTCACCCTATGCACCTCAGCTCACAACACATTTCCTTCTTACCGATCTTATTCCCACAACATGCAACTTGCCATACTCATACTCTTAGCAGTCAGCATGCACCCTGGACACTTTATGCTCTAAACCCATTGCTTACAGCTTGCTTACCTTATGATGAAAAAGGTTTTGGCTGCTTTGTGATGTATATTTAACCATCCACTTCAAAAAAGATAACTCACTATGCAATATTGATTGAGCTTCATTTATAATCCAGCTGTGCACTAATACAGCCATGTAAGTACATCAATTGCCAATGGATGACCTGACAAAGGAATGCTTCCTTAGGTTTAACTTGTCTAACCATCTAGTGTATTCCTTTGCACAACTAGGGTGGTCAGCTGTCCTCCTCAAAAATACTGGACACACTACTAGGCATAAGGGTAGGAGGGGTCACTCAAGCCCCTCAAAGCTCATACTCTTGATCCAAACTTGTCTCCCATTAACATACACATTAATCATTTTACCTCTGGTTGCCAGTAACCCATGCAAACAGTAGTGATTTGGCCACCATGTCCACTTCTTACTTGTTCAGCTTGATATTTGTAATGCATTGAGGTATAGGAGGTATTTTACAGTTAGTTGAAAATCAGGAACTTTAAAAAAAAATGGACATTTAAGTGTCCAGTATTTTTTTGAAGATTTTACTGGAGAGCCTGATAAAATACTGGACTGTCCGTTTGAATACTCGACACCTGGGAACCCTAGTCACAACTCAGAACTGAATGTTTTGACTCTGCTTACAGCAATTAACTTTTGTTATCCCAAAACATCTGGAAGCTAATAATTCAAATTAGCTTAAAGCTTCATAATAATTTAAATTTTCTTGAAGATTAATTTCTGTGTTTATTTAAGCCCAATAAAGTTTATTATTTTATCTTGGCTTCTCCTAATATTTGAACTGCTAATTGGAATCCTTACTTTGCATTGATAGTGAAACTGATATGTTATTGAAAGATGTTTAAATCTGTCTCTTGACTAGATTGCATTCTGAGGTATGCAGAACCCTAACCTTCTTACGTGCTGCACAGTGATTGGTTGATAAGTGCATGAGCTTATTTATATCTATCCTTAATTAGCCACAGCAAAAGAAGTAATTTAAACATCAAAGATGCTTTTCTAGGGGCATGTTCAATATCTGCAAGACGACATATATTTTTCTAACATAATGACAATTTAAAACATTTATTTTACATGCACATCTTTTTTAATGCTGTAAAGGATTTCTGATGGATAAAAAAAAAACACATTAACGTCTCTTTAATTATAGACATTATAAATGTAGCCACCAATCAGCAAGCACTACCCAGGTGCTGAACCAAAAATGGGCCGGCACCTAAGCATAAATTCCTGGGTTTTCATTTAAAGATACCAAGAGAATGAAGACAAATTGATAAATTAAAAAGTTGCTTCAAATTGCATGCTCAATCTGAATAATGAAATTAAAAAAAATGGGATTCATATCCCTTTAATAATTTCCCTTTAAATACCACACTTAGGGCCAGATTTTGTTAGCGCAGATAATCTTTTTGTAAATTCGGTCGCAGGGATTAATCTTCTGCCTCCCTTTACAGATCAACATTATACTCCTATTCCATTACCTCTGCTGATATGTTTCAGTACTGGTTTGGCTGTCTGCTTTCAGTGAGCAAGTGTCTAAAATGTAAGTATTCATTTTATTCTTAAGGACACTCATAGCTATGGACTTATCACATAAGTTTTTACTATATACTATTTTATATATAGAGCCCAGGGAAAGGTTTTATTCCCTTTTGTTTGCTTGTTTCTTTGTACAAATATACAGCACAAGAATATTAGAGTTTATATACATGGTTGTTATGGGGTTTTTGTTTTGAGCATTTTATTATAGATTTGGCACCTTACCTGATTCTATAGGTTCTTTCCCACGTGCGCGCTCGCGGTGTCGAACAATATATTAGTCTTTATGTGACATAATTATTATTCACACTTTAATTTCCAGACACAATTTTTCCTGCCGAAAGATTTGGTGCCAAAATGTACCTTAAAAGACCCGCTCCCCTTTGCCGTGTGCCCTCAAACACATCAAGGGCTTCATATAAGCTAGATGTTTTTTGTTTGATACTCTTTACTTCACATAGCAATTTTTTAAATTATTATTATTTTTTTTTTTTTTACAAAAGAGGATTATATTAATACTTATGCATATTTTCATTTTATTTTTTATTTTTGCCATAATGTTGCAGCCCCATCCTGTCCCTGAAATTACCATAGAAACTGAGCTGGCTGAACTCCTTTCTACCAAAGCTAAGTGTGCTTATTGTAAAACAACTGAAGTATCTTCTTCAGTTCATTTATGTGACTCATCGGACGTAGAACCTGATAATCCCTCCTTTTTACTTAAAATTGAACATACTCGTTCTCTTTTGAAGGCAGTCACTTTAGGGATTGAAGAAGCTAAACCTTCTGATGATAAACCCTGTAATCGTTTGAACTCAGTATATAAAACTGTTGTCAATCTCCAGGAGATTTTCCCTATAACTGATGCTATCTCTGATTTTATTGCTAAAGAATGGTCTAAACCAGGTGTCTCTTTTAACCCTTCTTCAAGGTTTTAAAAACTATCACCCAGATTACGAGTTTTGCTTTATGACTGGCTCGTTAATAACGTGCAAGTTATTGCCACCGCTCACCTTTAATAGTGCTGCTATTACAGGTTTGCAAAAACCCAGAGATATGGCTGTGTTGAGCTCCATACCGCACACAAATACCAGCGCTGCTTTGAGCTGGTTTGACGTGCTTGTGCACGATTTCCCTATAGACATCAATGGGGAGAGCCGGCTAAAAAAAAGCCTAACACCTGCAATAAAGGAGCGTAAAGCTCCGTAACGCAGCCCCATTGATGTCTATGGGGAAACAAAATCTATGTTTACACCTAACACCCTAACATAAACCCCGAGTCTAAACACCCCTAATCTGCCTCCTCCGACACCTACATTACACTTATTAACCCCTAATCTGCTGCCCCCGACATCGCCAACACCTACATTACACTTATTAACCCCGAATCTGCCGCCCCCAACGTCGCTGCCACCTACATAAATTTATTAACCTCTAATCTGCCGCCCCCAACGTCACCGCCGCCACTATACTAAAGTTATTAACCCCTAAACCTCTGGCCTCCCACATCCCTAACACTAAATAAATATATTAACCCCTAAACCTAACCCTAACACCCCTAACTTTAATATAATTAAGATAAATCTAAATAAAAATTACTATCATTACCTAAATAATTCCTATTTAAAACTAAATACTTACCTGTAAAATAAACTCTAAGCTAGCTACAATATAACTAATAGTTACATTGTAGCTATCTTAGGTTTTATTTTTATTTCACAGCTAAGTTTGTATTTATTTTAACTAGGTAGTCTAGTTATTAACTATTTACTAACTACCTAGTTAAAATAAATACAAATTTACCTGTAAAATAAAACCTAACCTGAGTTACACTAACACCTAACATTACACTAAAATTAAATAAATTACATTAATTAAATACAATTAACTAAATTAAAAAAAAAAATAAACACTAAATTACACAAAATAAAAAAGAAATGATCAAATATTTAAACTAATTACACCTAATCTAATAGCCCTATCAAAATAAAAAAGCCCCCCCCCCCTCAAAATAAAAAAAACCCTAGCCTACACTAAACTGCCAATAGCCCTTAAAAGGGTTTTTTGCAGGGCATTGCCCCAAATAAATCAGCTCTTTTACCTGTAAAAAAAATAACCTCCCAACATTAAAACCCACCACCCACACAACCAAACCCCCCAAATAAAATCCTATCTAAAAAACTTAAGCTCCCCATTGCCCTGAAAAGGGCATTTGGATGGGTATTGCCCTTAAAAGGGCATTTAGCTCTTTTTCGTTGCCAAAAACCCTAAGCTAAAAATAAAACCCACCCAATAAACCCTTAATAAAACCTAACACTAACCCCGAAGATCCACTTACAGTTTTTGAAGACCGGACATCCATCCTCATCCAGCCGGGAGAAGTCTTCATCCAAGCGGGCAGAAGTCCTCAACAAAGCCAGGAGAAGTCTTCATCCAAGCGGCAAGAAGTCGTTCTCAAGGCGGGCAGAAGTCTTCATCCATATGGCATCTTCTATCTTCATCCTTCCGACGCGGAGCGCTCCATCTTCAAGACATCCGGTGCGGAGCATCCTCTTCTTTCAATGGCTATTGAAGAATCAAGTTTCCCTTTAAATGACTTCATCCAAGATGGCGTCCCTTGAATTCCGATTGGCTGATAGAATTCCTGTTCCAATCAGCCGATAGAATGCAAGCTCAATCAGCCAATAGGATTTTTTACCCTTTAATTCCGATTGCCTGTCAGCCAATCGGAATTGAAGGGACGCCATCTTGGATGACGTCACTTAAAGGTACCTTCATTCTTCAATAGCCATCGAAAGAAGAGGATGCTCCGCGCCGGATGTCTTCAAGATGGAGCCGCTCCGCGCCTTGAGGACGACTTCTTGCCGCTTGGATGAAGACTTCTCCCGGCTTTGTTGAGGACTTCTGCCTGCTTGGATGAAGACTTCTCCCAGCTGGATGAGGATGGATGTCCGGTCTTCAAAAACTGTAAGTAGCTAAGCTGTACCGCTCACTTTTTGGCCGGACAGGCAAAACTCGTAATATAGGCGCTATGGGAGTCCCATTGAAAAAGGACTTTTTGAAAAGTGCGGTAGTTAAATTGCGTTACAGCCAAAAAGGTGTGCGGTACAGCTATACCTACAAGACTCGTAATGACTCGTAATGAGCCATAACACAAAGCTCGTAATCTAGCCATCTATTATTTACATGCTGTTAACATACAGTTATGGGAAACGGTTCCCAAGGTTGATGGGGCCATTTCCACTCTGGCTAAACACACTACTATTCTTCTAGAAGAAAGTAATTCTTTTATAGACCTTTTTAGATAGAAAACTTGAATCCAAGGAGGGCACATACTGGCTATATACTTAGACCAGCTATATCTATTGCTGATGTGGCTGCTTCTTCTACATTCTGGTTAACCAGTCTTGCACAGCAGTTTTTTACTGACCCTGAATGTTCTAATCTATTGAATTGTTTTAAAAATGCAAATAATTTTATTTGCGATGCAGTATTTGATATGAAAGTCAACCTCAAAAGTCAACCCCACTAGCTATTATTACCAGAAGAGCCTTATGGCTTAAATCCTGGAATGCTGGCATGGGGGTAGATTTACAAAGCACAGCAATCATCCCGATTGGATACGATTGGGATGATTGACACCTCCTGCTAGCAAATGATTGACACCCCCTGCTGCAAATGTGCGGGGGGTTGCATTGCACAAGCATTTCATTAGAAATGCTTGGGCAATGTTAAATGCCGACAGCGTATGCTGTCGGCATTTAGCGATGTTGGACGGAAATGATCCACTACAGCGGATCATGTTCGTCCGACATTTTTTAAATCTACCCCTCAGTGTCTAAAACTAGAATACTGTCCCTTTTCTTTCCAAGGAAAGAAATTATTTGGGTCTTAACTGGATTCTATTATTTTCCAAACCCTCTGGTTCAGTGTGGAGACCATCTTCAAATTGGAATAAATCCAAGCAGAATAAGAACCCTAATCCAGCCTCTAAGACCTCATGAAGCTACAATCCCCAACCTAATACTACTGATAGGGAGCAGATTTAAAAAAATCTTGCTTAGAATCTGTCCAAAATCCCTGTATTCAAAACATTATTTTCCCATCGGGTGTTTTTTTCTCACTTATATATTAAAACATCCTATGAAAGCTAAGGTTTTTCTAAAATCTGTTTCAGATCTGGAATATATGGGAGTAATTGTTCCAGTTCCTTTACAGGAACAAGGGATGGGAGTTTTTTAAATCTTTTCATTGTACCAAAGAAGGAAAATTCTTTCAGACAGTGGCCTCTAGTTATCAAGCCTTCAACCTCAAATATGCTGGAATTCCGCAGCGTATTTGTGGCAAGGCAGATTCGCCTAAGTTATCAAGCCCTACACACCGGCAAAAGTAGAATATAGTGACGTAAGCTTCGATCTGCCGGACTCAGTATGACACAGATCGATTCTTATGTCACTCCAGATGTTCCGACCGCATGTTCGGCACAATCTGACTACTTTTGCTAGTTATCAAATAACTAGCAGGTATGCTCTGCACTTTTCCGGCCCAGCTTACCTGGTTTTCAATCCGCTGCTCCCGCACCCCGCCGCCACCTACATAATACCTATTAACCCCTATCCTGCCCCCCCTATACCGCCGCCACCTATAATAAATTTATTAACCACTATCCTGCAGATCCCGGACCCCGCCGCAACTTAATAAATTGTTTAACCCCTAAACCGCTGCTCCCAGACCCTGCCGCCACCTATATTAAATTTATTAACCCCTAATCTGCCCCCCCTACACCGCCGCAACCTATAATAAAATTATCAACCCCTATCCTGCCCCCCCTACACCGCTGCAACCTATAATAAATTTATCAACCCCTAAACCTAAGTCTAACCCTAACCCTAACACCCCCTATATTAAATATTAATTAAATAAATCTAAATAAATATAACTCTTATTAAATTAATTATTCCTATTTAAAACTAAATACTTACCTATAAAATAAACCCTAAGATAGCTACAATATTACTAATAATTATATTGTAGCTATTTTAGGATTTATTTTTATTTTACAGGCAAATTTAAATTTATTTTAACTAGGTACAATAGCTATTAAATAGTTATTAACTACTTAATAGCTACCTAGATATAATAAAGTCAAATTTACCTGTAAAATAAAAACTAACCTAAGTTTCAATTACACCTAACACTACATTATAATTAAATAAATTATTCCTATTTAAAACTAAATACTTACCTGGAAAATAAACCCTAAGATAGCTACAATGTAATTAATAATTATTTGTAGCTATCTTAGGATTTATATTTATTTTACAGGCAACTTTGTATTTATTTTATCTAGGTAGAATAGTTATTAAATAGTTATTAACTATTTAATAACTACCTAGCTAAAAGAAATACAAAATTACCTGTAAAATAAATCCTAACCTAAGTTACAATTAAACCTAACACTACACTATCATTAAAATAATTACATTAATTAACTACAAATACCAACAATTAAATACAATTAAATAAACTAACTAAAGTACAAAAAATAAAAAAAATAAGTTACAAAAAATAAAAAAATATTACAAGATTTTAATTACACCTAATCTAAGCCCCCTAATAAAATAACAAAGCCCCCCAAAATAAAAAAATGCCCTACCCTATTCTAAATTACAAATGTTAACAGCTCTATTACCTTACCAGCCCTTAAAATGGCCTTTTGCGGGGCATGCCCCAAAGTAATCAGCTCTTTTGCATTTAAAAAAAATACAACCCCCCCAACATTAAAACCCAAAACCCACATACCCCTACTCTAACCCACCCAAACCCCCCTTAAAAAATCTAACACTAACCCCCTGAAGATCTCCCTACCTTGAGTCGTCTTGAGCCAGCCGACCACCGATGGAACAGAAGAGGAGATCTGCAGCGGCCAAAGTCATCATCCAAGGGGCGCTGAAAAGGTCTTCCATCCGATAGAAGTCTTCATCCATGCGGCGTCTTCAATCTTCATCCATCTGGAGCGGAGCCTTCTTCAAACGAGCCGACGCGGAGCCATCCTCTTCCAACGACGCCTACCCGACGAATGGATATTCCTTTAAGTGACGTCATCCAAGATGGCGTCCCTCGAATTCCGATTGGCTGATAGGATTCTATCAGCCAATCGGTATTAAGGTAGGAAAAATCTGATTGGCTGATGCAATCAGCCAATCAGATTGAGCTTGCATTCTATTGGCTGATCGGAACAGCCAATAGAATGTGAGCTCAATCTGATTGGCTGATTGGATCAGCCAATTGGATTGAACTTGAATCTGATTGGCTGATTGCATCATCCAATCAGATTTTTCCTACCTTAATTCCGATTGGCTTTTTTTCTCCCGCATCTTTTAAATACCGCTGGTATTTAGAGTTCACATAATGGCTGCGTTAGGCTCCAAAAAGGGAGCGTATAGCATAATTTACCGCCACTGCAACTCTCAATACCAGCGGTGCTTACGGACGCTGCTAGCTTCAAAAACATGCTCGTGCACGATTCCCCCATAGGAAACAATGGGGCTGTTTGAGCTGGAAAAAAACCTAACACCTGCAAAAAAGCAGCGTTCAGCTCCTAACGCAGCCCCATTGTTTCCTATGGGGAAACACTTCCTACGTCTGCACCTAACATGTACCCCGAGTCTAAACACCCCTAATCTTACACTTATTAACCCCTAATCTGCCGCCCCCGCTATCGCTGACCCCTGCATATTTTTTTAACCCCTAATCTGCCGCTCCGTACACTGCAGCAACCTACGTTATCCCTATGTACCCCTAATCTGCTGCCCCTAACACCGCCGACCCCTATATTATATTTATTAACCCCTAATCTGCCGCCCTCAACGTCGCCTCCACCTACCTACAATTATTAACCCCTAATCTGCTGACCGGACCTCGCCGCTACTCTAATAAATGTATTAACCCCTAAAGCTAAGTCTAACCCTAACCCTAACACCCCCCTAAGTTAAATATAATTTAAATCTAATGAAATAAATTAACTCTTATTAAATAAATTATTCCTATTTAAAGCTAAATACTTACCTGTAAAATAAATCCTAATATAGCTACAATATAAATTATAATTATATTGTAGCTATTTTAGGATTAATATTTATTTTACAGGCAACTTTGTATTTATTTTAACCAGGTACAATAGCTATTAAATAGTTAAGAACTATTTAATAGTTACCTAGTTAAAATAATTACAAAATTACCTGTAAAATAAATCCTAACCTAAGTTACAATTAAACCTAACACTACACTATCAATATATTAATTAAATAAAATACCTACAATTATCTACAATTAAACCTAACACTACACTATCAATAAATTAATTAAATACAATACCTACAAATAAATACAATTAAATAAACTAACTAAAGTACAAAAAATAAAAAAGAACTAAGTTACAAAAAATATTTACAAACATTAGAAAAATATTCCAACAATTTTAAGCTAATTACACCTACTCTAAGCCCCCTAATAAAATAACAAAGCCCCCCAAAATAAAAAAATGCCCTACCCTATTCTAAAATTAAAATAGAAAAGCTCTTTTACCTTACCAGCCCTTAAAAGGGCCTTTTGCGGGGCATGCCCCAAAGAATTCAGCTCTTTTGCCTGGAAAAAAAACATACAATACCCCCCCCCCCAACATTACAACCCACCACCCACATACCCCTAATCTAACCCAAACCCCCCTTAAATAAACCTAACACTAAGCCCCTGAAGATCTTCCTACCTTATCTTCACCACGCCGGGTATCACTGATCCGTCCAGGCTCCGATGTCTTGATCCAAGCTAAAGCGGGCGCTGAAGACGTCCATCCTCCAGCTGAAGTCTTGATCAAAGCGGCGGCTGAAGAAGTCCATCCTCCGGCTGAAGTCTTCATCCTATCTGGGCAGAAGAGGAGATCCGGACCGGTAGACATCTTCATCCAAGCGGCATCTTCTATCTTCTTCCATCCGATGAAGAGCGGCTCCATCTTCAAGACCTCCGGCGCGGATCCATCCTCTTCTTCCGACGTCCTAAAACAGAATGAAGGTTCCTTTAAGGGACGTCATCCAATATGGCGTCCCTCGAATTCCGATTGGCTGATAGGATTCTATCAGCCAATCGGAATTAAGGTAGGAAAATTCTGATTGGCTGATGGAATCAGCCAATCAGATTCAAGTTCAATCCGATTGGCTGATACAATCAGCCAATCAGATTGAGCTCGCATTCTATTGGCTGATCGGATGAAGATGTTTGCCGGTCCGGATCTCCTCTTCTGCCCGGATAGGATGAAGTTTTCAGCCGGAGGATGGACTTCTTCAGCCGCCGCTTGGATCAAGACTTCAGCCGGAGGATGGACGTCTTCAGCCCCCGCTTGGGCTTGGATCAAGACATCGGAGCCTGGACGGATCGGTGATAACCGGCGTGGTGAAGATAAGGTAGGAAGATCTTCAGGGGCTTAGTTTTAGGTTTATTTAATGGGGGTTTGGGTTAGATTAGGGGTATGTGGGTGGTGGGTTGTAATGTTGGGGGGGTATTGTATGTTTTTTTTTTCAGGCAAAAGAGCTGAATTCTTTGGGGCATGCCCCGCAAAGGGCCCTTTTAAGGGCTGGTAAGGTAAAAGAGCTTTTCTATTTTTATTTTAGAATAGGGTAGGGCATTTTTTTTATTTTGGGGGGCTTTGTTATTTTATTAGGGGGCTTAGAGTAGGTGTAATTAGCTTAAAATTGTTGTAATATTTTTCTAATGTTTGTAAATATTTTTTTATTTTTTGTAACTTAGTTCTTTTTTATTTTTTGTACTTTAGTTAGTTTATTTAATTGTATTTATTTGTAGGTATTGTATTTAATTAATTAATTTATTGATAGTGTAGTGTTAGGTTTAATTGTAGATAATTGTAGGTATTTTATTTAATTAATTTATTGATAGTGTAGTGTTAGGTTTAATTGTAACTTAGGTTAGGATTTATTTTACAGGTAATTTTGTAATTATTTTAACTAGGTAACTATTAAATAGTTATTAACTATTTAATAGCTATTGTACCTAGTTAAAATAAATACAAAGTTGCCTGTAAAATAAATATAAATCCTAAAATTATAAATCCTAAAATTTATATTGTAGCTATATTAGGATTTATTTTACAGGTAAGTATTTAGCTTTAAATAGGAATAATTTATTTAATAAGAGTTAATTTATTTCATTAGATTTAAATTATATTTAACTTAGGGGGGGTGTTAGGGTTAGACTTAGCTTTAGGGGTTAATACATTTATTAGAGTAGCAGTGAGGTCTGGTCGGCAGATTAGGGGTTAATAATTGTAGGTAGGTGGAGGCGACATTGGGGGCGGCAGATTAGGGGTCGGCAGATTAGGGGTTAAAAAAATTTCATAGAGTGGCAGCGATGTGGGGGGGCCTCGGTTTAGGGGTACATAGGTAATTTATGGGTGTTAGTGTACTTTAGAGCACAGTAGTTAAGAGCTTTATGAACCGGCGTTAGCCCAGAAAGCTCTTAACTCCTGGCTTTTCTCTGTGGCTGGAGTTTTGTCGTTAGAGTTCTAACGCTCACTTCAGCCACGACTCTAAATACCGGCATTAGAAAGATCCCATTGAAAAGATAGGATACGCAAATGGCGTAAAAGGATCTGCGGTATGGAAAAGTCGCGGCTGCAAAGTGAGCGTTAGACCCTTTCCTGACTGACTCTAAATACCAGCGGTAGCCCAAAACCAGCGTTAGGAGCCTCTAACGCTGGTTTTGACGGCTAACCACAAACTCTAAATCTAGGCGTTAGTTTTTTATTTTTTGTACTTTAGTTAGTTTATTTAATTGTATTTAATTGTAGATATTTGTAGTTAATTAATTTAATTTATTTAATGATAGTGTAGTGTTAGGTTTAATTGTAATTTCGGTTAGGATTTATTTTACAGGTAAATTTGTATTTCTCTTGTTAAGTGTATCCAGTCCACGGATCATCCATTACTTATGGAATATAGTCTCCTTCCCAACAGGAAGCTGCAAGAGTCCACCCACAGCAAAGCTGCTATATAGCTCCTCCCCTAACTGCCATATTCAGTCATTCTCTTGCAAGCCTCAACATAGATAGGAGGTCGTGAGAGTCTGTGGTGCTTTCTACTTAGTTTATTCTTCAATCAAAAGTTTGTTATTTTTAAATGGCACCGGAGTGTGCTGTTTATCTCAGGCAGTATTTGGAAGAAGAATCTGCCTGCGTTTTTCTATGATCTTAGCAGACGTAACTAAGATCCATTTGCTGTTCTCACACATTCTGAGGAGTGAGGTACTTCAGAGGGGGAATGGCGTGCAGGTTTTCCTGCAGATAAGGTATGTGCAGTAAAATATTTTTCTAGGAATGGAATTGACTAAGAAAATACTGCTGATACCGAAGTAATGTAAATAAAGCCTTAAATGCAGCGATAGCGACTGGTATCAGGCTTATTAATAGAGATACATACTCTTGTAAAAATGTGTTTTAAAACGTTTGCTGGCATGTTTAATCGTTTTTTAACATATGTTTGGTGATAAAACTTATTGGGGCCTAAGTTTTTTCCACATGGCTGGCTTAAATTTTGCATAGAAACAGTTAACTGAAGCTTCCCACTGTTGGCTGTGGCAGTTTGTTGTGTTTGTTTTTAAAAACGTCTATGTCTTTTTTTTTTTTTTTTTTTTATCTGTTTTTTGCATTAAGGGGTTAATCATCCATTTGCAAGTGGGTGCAATGCTCTGTTACCTTATTACATGTACTGTAAAAATTTTGTTTGTTTTACTGCCTTTTTTTCACTGTTTTTCAAATTTTGACAAAATTTGTTTCTCTTAAAGGCACAGTAACGTTTTATATATTTGCTTGTTAACTTGATTTAAAGTGTTTTCCAAGCTTACTAGTCTCATTATTAGTCTGTTCTACCATGTCTGACATAGAGGAAGCTCTGTGTTCATTATGTTTTAAAGCCATGGTGGAACCCCATCTTAGAATGTGTACCAGATGTACTGATTTCATGTTAAACAATAAAGATCATTTTTTGTCTTTAAAAACATTATCACCAGAGGATTCTGTCGTGGGGGTAGTTATGCCGACTAACTCTCCCCACGTGTCAGACCTTTTGACTCCCGCTTTAGGGACTCACGCTCAAATGGCGCCAAGTACATCAAGGGCACCCATAGCGTTTCTTTTACCAGGGGATTCTGTCGAGGGGAAAGTTATGCCGACTAACTCTCCCCACGTGTCAGACCCTTCGACTCCCGCTTCAGGGACTCACGCTCAAATGGCGCCAAGTACATCAAGGGCGCCCATAGCGTTTATTTTACAAGACATGGCAAAGGTGGTGAATAATATTCTGGCAGCAGTATTAGTCAGACTACCTGAAATTAAAGGAAAGCAGTTAGCTCTGGGGGTAGATACAGAGCATACAGACGCTTTAAGAACCATGTATGATACTACCTCACAATATGCTTAGTCTGTGGGTGATTTATTTTTTTTGACTCAGGGAAGATGATTTAACCTGATTCTGATATTTCTACATTTAAAATTTATGCTTGAGAACCTCCACTTGTTGCTCAGGGAGGCTTTGGCTGCTCTGAATGAATGTGTACAATCGCAGGGCCAGAGAAATTGTGTAGACTGGATAAATAATATGCAGTGCCGGTGTGTACTGATGTTTTTCCAATACCTAAAGAGGTTTACTAAAAAATTTTTTAATAAGGAATGGGATAGACCAGGTGTGCCGTTCTCTTCCCCTCCTATTTTTTAGAAGAATGTTTTCTAATAGTTACCACCACACGGGACTTCTGGCAGACAGTTCCTAAGGTGGAGAGAAGAGTTTCTACTCTAGCTAAGCGTACCACTACCTCTGACGAGGACAGTTGTGCTTTTTAGATCCAATGGATAAAAAATGTTTATTCAACAGGGTTTTATCCTGCAGCCCCTTGCATACATTGCTTCTGTCACTGCTGCTGCGGCGTTCTGGGTTGAGTCTCTTGATGAGGCTTTACAGTTAAGCGACTCCATTGGATGAATATATTTGACAAGCTTATGCTAGCCAATTCCTTTGTTTTCTGATGCCTTGTTCATTTGACTAGACTAACGGCTAAGAATTCTGTTTTTTACTATACTGGCGCGCAGAGCGCTATGGCTTATATCATGGTCAGCTGTCGTGACTTTAATAAATAAGCTACTTAACTTCCCTTCTAGGGGCAGACCCTATTCGGGCCTGGTTTGAAGGAGATTATTGCTTATATCACTGGAGGAAAAGGTCATGCCCTTCCTCAGGATAGGTCTAAATCAAGGGAAAAAAAAAAAAAAAAAAAGTCTAATTTTCGTACCTTTTAAAAACTTCAGGGCAGGTGTGGCATCCTCTTCCTCTAAGGCAAAACAAGAGGGAATTTTTGCTCAGTCCAAGGCGGTCTGGAGACAATCGGACCTGGAACAAAGATAAGCAGGCCAAGGAGCCTGCTGCTGCCTCTAAGGCAGCATGAAGGAACGGACCCCTATCCGGTAATGGATCCTATAGGGGGCAGACTTTCATTCTGTGCCCAGGATCCCTAGGCATTGGAATTTATATCCCAGAGATATCTTCTGGATTTCAAAGATTCCCCCCCAAAAAAAGGGGAGATTTCGCCTTTCACAATTATCTGCAAACCAGATAAAGAAGGAGGCATTCTTACATTGTGTACGAGATCCATCCAGTTCCAAGAGAGGAACAGGGACAGAGTTTTTACTCAAATCTGTTTGTGGTTCCCAAGGAGAGGGAACCTTCAGACCTATTTTGGATCTAAAGATCTTAAACAAATTCCTCAGAATTCCGTCATTTAAGATGGAAACTATTCGTACCATCTTAACTATGATCCAGGAGAGTCAATAGAGGACTACAATGGATTTGAAGGATGCTTATCCTCACATTGTGATGCATAAAGATCACCATCGTTTTTCAGGTTTGCCTTTCTAGACAGGCATTACCAGTTTGTAGCTCTTTCCTTTGGGATATCTACAGCCCCAAGAATCTTTATGGAGGTTCTGGGGTCGCTTTGGCGGTCCTTAGACCGCGGGACATAGAAGTGGCCCCTTATTTAGACGACATCCTGATACAGGCGTCAAACATCCAAATTGCCCAGTCTCATACGGACGTAGTACTGGCATTTCTAAGATCACATGGGTGGAAAGTGAACAAGGAAAGAGTTCTCTATCCCCAATCTCAAGGGTTTCCCTCCTAGGGACTCTGATAGATTCTGTAGAAATGAAAATTTACCTGACGGAGTCCAGGTTGTCAAAGTTTCTAAATTTCTGCCGTGTTTTTTCATCCCATCCGCGCCCTTCGGTGGCTCAGTACATGAATGAAATCGGCTTAATGGTAGCGGCAAGGGACATAGTACCGTTTGCACGTCTACATTTCAGACCGCTGCAACTATGCATGCTCAGTCAGAGGAACGGGGATTACACAGATTTATCCCCCTGTTAAACCTGGACCAAGAGACCAGAGATTCTCTTCTCTGGTGACTATGTCGGGTCCATCTGTCCTTCCGCAGGTCAGATGGGACAATTGTTACAATAGATGCCAGCCTTTTAGGTTGGGATGCAGTCTGGAACTCCCTGAAGGCTCAGGGATAGTGGACTTAGGAGGAGACCCTCCTTCTAATAAATATTCTGGAACTGGGAGTGATATTCCATGCTCTTCAGACTTGGCCTCAGTTAGCAACTCTGAGGTACATCATACTCAGTCGGACAATATACACGACTGTGGCTTACATCAGCCATCAAGGGGGAACAGAAGTTCCCTAGCGATGTTAGAAGTCTTACAATAATTCACTGGACAGAGACTCACTCTTGTCTATCAGCTATCCATATCCCAGGTGTTGAGAACTGGGAGGTGGATTTTCTAAGTCGTCAGACTTTTCTTCCGGGGGAGTGGGATTTCCTCCGGAGGTCAAGACCAAGCAGGAGAGGGCTTTGGTGTTTTTGACAGCGCCTGCGTAGCCACGCAGGACCTGGTATGCAGATCTGGTGGACATGTCATCCTTTCCATCACGGTCTCTGCTTCTGAGACAGGTCCCTCTACCTCAGGGTCCTTTCAACCATCTAAATAGAATCAATCTGAGATGGACTGCCTGGAGACTGAACGCTTGATGTTATCAAAGCATGGCTTCTCCGAGTCAGTCATTGATACCTTAATACAGACATGAAAGCCTGTCTCTAGGAAAATTGAACATAGATATGGTGTAAATATCTGATTGTTATGAATCCAAGGGTTACTCATGGAGTAAAGTCTGGATTCCCAGGATATTATCTTTTCTCCAAGATGTTTTTGAGAAAAGGGTTGTCAGCTAATTCCTTAAAAGGGGACAGATTTTTACTCTGTCTATTTTTTTGCACAAGCGTCTGGCAGGTATTCTAGACGTTCAGGCATTTGGTCAGGCTTTGGTTAGATCCAAGCCTATGTTTAAAACTGTTGCTCCGCCATGGAGCTTAAACCTGATTCTTAAGGTTCTTCAAGAAGTTCCGTTTGAACCTTTTTTGTTCCATAGATATCAATCTTTATCTTGGAAAGTTCCTTTTGGGTAGCTAATTCCTCGACTCGTAGAGTCTCCAAGTTATCTGTGTTACAATGTGATTCTCCTTATCTGGTCCTTCGTACGGATAAGGTAGTCCTGCGTACCAACCTGGGTTTTTTCCTAAGGTGGTATCTAACAAGTACATCACTCAAGAGATAGTTGTTCCATGCTTGTATCCTAATCCTTCCTCAAAGAAGGAACGTCTATTACACAATATTGGACGTGGTTTGTGCTTTAAAGTTTTACTTACAAGCTACTACAGTTTTCATCAAACGTTCACCTTGTTTGTTGTTTATTCTGGACAGAGGAGAGGTCAAAAGACTTCAGCAGCCTCTCTGTCTTTTTGGTTAAAAAGCATAATTCATTTAGCTTATGAGACTGCTGGACAGCAGCCTCCTGAAGGGATTACAGCTCATTCTACTAGAGCTGTGGTTTTCACTTGGGCCTTTTTTAAATGTGGCTTCTGTTGAACAGATTTACAAGACGGAGTCTTGGTCTGCGCTTCATACTTTTCAAATTTAACAAATTTGATACCTTGCTTCTTCGGAGGCTATTTTTGGGAGAAAGGGTTTTTTACAGGCAGTGGTAACTTCCGTTTTAGTACCTGCCTTGTCCCTCCCATCATCCGTGTACTTTAGCTTTGGTATTGGTATTCCATAAGTAATGGATGATCCGTGGACTGGATACACTTAACAAGAGAAAACATAATTTATGCTTACCTGATAAATTTATTTCTCTTGTAGTGTATCCAGTCCACGGCCCGCCCTGTCACTTTAAGGCAGGTAATTTTTTCATTTGAACTACAGTCACCACTGCACCCTATGGTTTTTCCTTTCTCTGCATGTTTTCGGTCGAATGACTGAATATGGCAGTTAGGGGAGGAGCTATATAGCAGCTTTGCTGTGGGTGGACTCTTGCAGCTTCCTGTTGGGAAGGAGAATATATTCCATAAGTAATGGATGATCCGTGGACTGGATACACTACAAGAGAAATAAATTTATCAGGTAAGCATAAATTATGTTTTCTTTTAGCTAGGTGGTTATTAAATAGTTAATAACTATTTAATAACTATTCTACCTAGTTAAAATAAATACAGTTACCTGCAAAATAAATATAAATCCTAAAATAGCTACAATGTAATTATTAATTACATTGTAGCTATCTTAGGGTTTATTTTACAGGTAAGTATTTATTTTTAAATAGGAATAATTTATTTAATGATAATTTAGTGTTAGGTGTAATTGTAACTTAGGTTAGTTTTTATTTTACAGGTAAATTTGAATTTATTTTATCTAGGTAGCTATTAAATAGTTAATAACTATTTAATAGCTATTGTACCTAGTTAAAATAAATTGAAATTTTCCTGTAAAATAAAAATAAATCCTAAAATAGCTACAATGTAATTATTAATTACATTGTAGCTATATTAGGGTTTATTTTATAGATAAGTATTTAGTTTTAACTAGGAATAATTTAGTTAATAATAGTAAATGTATTTAGATTTATTTAATTAATATTTAAGTTAGGGGGTGTTAGGGTCAGGGTTAGACTTAGGTTTAGGGGTTAATAATTTTATTATAGGTTGCGGCGGTATAGGGGGGCAGGATAGGGGTTGATAAATTTATTATAGGTGGCGACGGTGTAGGGGGGCAGGATAGGGGTTAATAGGTATAATGTAGGTGGCGGCGGGGTCTGGGAGTGGCGGTTTAAGGGTTAAACAATTTATTTAGTTGCGGCGGGGTACGGGATCCGCAGGATAGGGGTTAATAAATTTATTATAGGTGGCGACGGTAAAGGGGGGCAGGATAGGGGTTAATAGGTATAATGTAGGTGGCGGCGGGGTCCGGGAGCGGCGGTTTAGGGGTTAGTACATTTATTATAGTTGCGGCGGGGTCTAGGAGCGGTGGTTTAGGGGTTAATACATTTATTATAGTTGCGGCAGGGTCTAGGAGCGGCGGTTTAGGGGTTAATACATTTATTATAGTTGCGGCGGGGTCTAGGAGTGGCGGTTTAGGGGTTAATAACTTTATTTAGTTGCGGAGGGCTCCGGGGGTGCCGGTATAGGGGGTAGAACAGTGTAGTTTAATGTGGGTGCTTAGTGACAGCTTATCAATAAAGCTGGGAAAAAGCGAAGATCAGCAAGATCGGATGAGTGATAACTATCACAGTCTGCTGCTCATCACCCCGTACTTGGTGTGCGGCTTTTTGACAGCTTTTTTGATAACTTTGGCAAACGTATTCAGGTCCGCAGCGGCGATGTGAGGCGAGCTTAGGCGAGCGTATTGGGCCGGCGAAGGCAGGTAAGTAGACACGTTGATAACTAGAGGCCCAATTCTGGACCTGAAAAATCTAAACAAATTTGTAAGAATACCAGCTTTCAAAATGGAAACTACTACTCTGCCTTTTTGTTCAACAAGGTTACTTTATGTCCACAATAGATTTACAGGATACTTACCTTTACATCCCTATACACCCAGAACACTACTAGTTCCTGAGGTTCTCTTTTCTGGAAAAGCATTACCAGTTTGTTGCACTCCCGTTTGGCATAGCAACAGTTTCAAGAATATTTACTAAGGTTCTCAGTGCCCTTTTATCTGTAATCAAAGTGCAGGGTATTGCAGTATTTCCTTACTTGGACGATATCTTGGTATTAGTTAAATGTTTTCATTTTGCAGAATCTCACACAAAACAACTATTGTTGTTTCTTCAAAGACATGGTTGGAGAATCAATTTACCAAAGGGTTCATTGATTTCTCAGACAAAGGTTACCTTTTTTAGGTTTCCAGATAGATTCAGTGTCCATGACTTTTTCCTTAACAGAAAAGCAATGAATAAAATTGTTTTCAGCTTGTCTAAACCTTTAGTCTCTCTCATTCACTTCATTGCAAATGTGTATGGAAGTACTAGGCCTCATGTTTTGCAGCTTTGGACGTGATCCCATTTGCTCGTTTTCATATGAGACCTCTTCAGCTTTGTATATTCTTAGATCCCTATACGCACCTATCTCTGACTTGGCAGCTTAATCACCAGTCTATTCTTCAAAGGGCTTCCTTTGCTCATCCTATCTGGTCTGTGATCACCACAGATGCAAGTCAGGTTGGGTATCTGTTTTGGTGTCTCTGACAGCACAAGGAGTTTGGAATCCTCGGGAGGCGAGGTTACCAATCAATATTTTGGAACTCTTTGCTCTCTTCAGAGCCCTTCAGGCATGGTCTCTATTGAAGAAGGAATCTAATCTAAAATTTCAGACAGACAATTTTACGACAGTGGTCTATGTCAATCATCAAGGGGGAATTCAAAGTTCCCTAGCCATAATAGAGGTATATCAAATCCTTTCTTGGGCAGAAAAAATTCCTGCCTCACCTCTGTGATTCACATACCAGGTGTAGACAACTGGAACGCAGATTACCTCAGTTGTCAGTCCCTACATCCAGGAGAGTCGTCTATCCACTAAGATGTGTTATATCTGATTGTACAACTATGGGGCCTACCAGAAATAGTTCTGATGGCTTCTCGTTTTTTTTTTTTTTTTTAATTCTTTTTATTGAAGAAACACAGGTACAGTTAGACAATTGTATGCGTATACAGAGTAAAATTATAGACAATTCACAATGCGCATATGAAATAAGCATTACATATATCAGAAGCCACAGTGTAGTTATTACCATGGGTATCAAAGAAGGGCTGCAGATCATGTTTCTGTCCTCTATAGGTAGCTATCATTATAGTCCTTCTATATTGCTCAAAATAGAGAAGTACTTGTAAGAGGAGCTTTATCAAGTTAGTCAGGTATCTATTCACGTGTAATCCGTGTTTCTTATTTTTTTTTATATAATAACAAACAAAACAACTTAACCAAACTAAATATATAAACTAAACACTTCCCTAATTGACCCAAAGATGTCAGAGGTATGCCATCCCCAATATATGTATAGGAGGAAGGACAGTATATATGTTACCCAGTATTGTAAGATAGGCAAACTTGTGGAGTTAATTAAACAATGAATCTGCCGAAGTGTAATTGATAAGAGCGCTATTAAAAAGAGGTATATCTTTTCCCTAAATAAACAGTGGTCTAGCGGTTAACTGAGGAGGTATAAGTGTGTATGATATGTACGAGCCTAATCTACTTAGAATTAAATAACCTATATGAATTAGTGTTTAGTGTTTAAATTTGCGCTTGCTGGGACGTTTTAGTTTCTAAGATATGCCTAAAGAAAGTAATAGTGGCAATACTCGTACTGTCAGCCCGAATACGCTTTTATTTAAGTTGTGGTTAAAGCTAAATTACACTGAAATTATATTGTGACTCTCTTAAGTATAGGTTTCACTGCAAGTGGCTTATAATATGTGTAAAAGACCACGCTATTGGGGATAACTAGGGTACGTGTGAAATAGCCATATTAAGATTTTAGCAGGGTGATGGGACTTATTGAGAATAACTAGGAGGCAAAAATAAAAAATAATAAAACTGAAACCAAACACCTGTACAACAACAAAACACAACATAGCCAAGTTTAAAGGGACACTGAACCCAATTTTTTCTTTCGTGATTCAGATAGAGCATGAAATTTTAATCAACTTTCTAATTTACTCCTATTATCAATTTTTTTCATTCTCTTGATATCTTTATTTGAAATGCAAGAATGTAAGTTTAGATGCCGGCCCATTTTTGGTAAACAACCTGGGTTGTTCTTGCTGATTGGTAGATAAATTCATCCACCAATAAAAAAGTGCTGTCCAGAGTACTGAACTAATAAAAAAAAAAGCTTAGATGCCTTTTTCAAATAAAGATAGCAAGAGTACAAAGTAAAATTGATAATAGGAGTAAATTAGAAAGTTGCTTAAAATCGCATGCTCTTTCTGAACCATGAATGAAAAAATTTGGGTTCAGTGTCCCTTTAAACAAATTAGGGCGTCTGCTGTCTTACAAGTTTTGCAAATAAATGACTGTGTTTGTTTCTGTAAGAAAAAAAATGAAGCATCAGCACAAGGCTTGGATTGAGTTTATAAGTAAGTCAGCATGTTGTAAAGAGTATAAAGTATGCATTTTGTCAATATTTCAGAGTATCCCATAGTACGGAATGTAGAGAAATAAAAGTGCTTGCTGAGTGGGGGCTGCACCCCTCCAATGCAGAGTTGTCATCATCTTCGAGAATATCCCCAGCTTAGCACTGAGATACAAAATTTTGAGCTCCATAACGGGTCACCTCTGATGCGGTTAACATAGGTGGTTAAACTGACCCGTATTGGCTTTCTCCATAGTGACAGTCAGCCTATGTCCTTTGGTCTACGGGTGTACAGTATGTTGTCCTCCATGTGCCAGCTAGGATTAGGACTCATGTCTCTAGAGGTAAGCACAAGAAAGTTTTTCCAGCTACGCTCATTCAGATCCGCCATTTCCCTTAAGACATACATGTGCGCCATCTCAGAGTGTCCTATGCAAGGTGTTTGGAATTGCAAGTCGGATTTTTGTTCCGTGTGCGCATGATATGTGTCCATCCAAAGTTTTGGTGGTATGGAGACCCAATCTGCTGCCTGTATAAGTGAGCTTTGAAAAGTGATCTTCTGTGGAGCTTCTAAAGTGTAATCACCCAATGTCAGCTTTGATCCGTTGCGATGCGGAGGACCGCTTTGGCTTGAGTCGGGCTGTGTGTCATTTGGCCACATGGCATTGCAGGAGGTTATTGGTAGTGGTGAGTTGATCATGTTTACTGTATCAGGTCTTGTGGGGCAGGACCTCCCAGTTGCCTGGACCAATTCGTACAATTCCTCGTAACTTCGGAATAGTCGTTCCATTATAGGCAGAAAAATAGTGTGTATTTGCCTAGCAATGTCCTTTTCTGGTTCCATTGCTGAATAATCCCTTGTGGATTATATTTTAGTAAATTGCCTTCCAGGGAAAAAGAAGTTGGAGATGCTTCTATCTGATAAAGGTTCCCGGACAGCTTATCTGTCAAGGGAAATGCAGATGGCATAGAAGAATGGTAAAATTGCAGACATTAGAAGAGGTTTTCTTCTGAGCTGGAAAAGCTTGCTGCCATCTTCTAGAGCCGCCCTAATGGCTTCTCGTTTAAACAAAAAAACTTTCCAGGTACCTTGCAAGGTCAATGGATCCTCAGACAGAGGGTGCTCTAGCAGTTCCCTGGTTTTACCAGCCTGCTTATATATTATATGCTTATATATATTATATGCTTCCCAGAGTGATTTCCAAATTAAACATGGAACTATCATTTGTAATCCTGAAAGTCCCGCCATGGCCTCTTTCTCTAAGGCCAGACCTTCTGTCTCAAGGTCCCTTTTTCCCCATCAGATCTAAAGTCTCTAAACTTGATGGTATGGAAATTGAACACTTAGTTCTCAGTCATAGAGGATTCTCTGACTCTGTGATTAACACTATGATTCAGGCCCGCAAGCCTGTTTCTAGAAAGATCTATCACAAAGTTTGGAAAACATAGTTCATGGTGTTCTTCCCATGATTATTCCTGGAATTCTTTTAGAATTCCTAGGTTTCTTCAGTTTAGATAAAGTCTTACAGGCTATAAGAGATTTTATATATACAGGTAGCCCTCAATTTACGCCGGGGTTAGGTTCCAGAAGGAATGGTTGTAGATAAAACCGTTGTAAATTGAAACCCAGTTTACAATGTAAGTCAATGGGAAGTGAGGGAGTTAGGTTCCAGGCCCCTCTCAAAATTGACATAAGTAACCTATAATACATTATTTTTAAAGCTTTGAAATGAAGACTATAAATGCTAATCAGCATTATAAACAGTATCAAATAATCACAGAACACAGAATGCATCATCAAACTAAGTTTAATGAACAAAAACATGTTTTACTTGCATTTTTCTGCAAAAAGGTCTCTGCATTGAAACAGTAGCATACACTTTAAGCTAATATCTGGTCTGCAGCTATTCTATGCATTCCAGTCTGGACTGATTTATAGGCACCCTCACCTCAAGCAGCTGGGATAGAAGAAAGGGAAGTTTCCCTCACAGCTGCTAGATCTTGTTGCTTTGAAAGCTTCTTGATAGCTCAGGTCTGATCTGTTCACACTGATTAATTTTAGCCTGCTTGGCTTGCATATCTTTGCTGCAACACAATCGGACAGCTCCACCTACTGGCCTGCCTTTATTTTAATCAATGTGCTGCTTCTCAGTGCTTTTCAATAGCAGTCACATGACTGACAATAAATGGCGTTATTCTGAAAAGGCACAAATTGAACCGGCGCAAAACGAGGGCTACCTGTGTGTGTGTATATATATATATATATATATATATATATATATATATATACACACACACTCCTCCTTTTTGAGACTATGCATACATTGGGCATTAAACTACTTTCTTGGAAAGTGTTGTTTCTTTTGGCTATCTCTTCTGCCAGAAGAGTTTCTGAATTGTCTGCTCTCTCCTACGAGTCTTTGTGATAGTGTGTCATTGCAGGCTTTATTTCAGAAGGACAGGACAGGACAGAGTTTTAAGTGAATCAAAATTCCTTTTATTTGTAATTTTTCACAAAACAGTACTCTTTCATTCAGAGATTTAAACAATGCAATAAATAAAGACAATGTTTAGAAACTTTACCATAAAATAACAAGTATAATACTTAACAGTGTCAGACAGTTAAATTAAAGTTTTCTTACCAGGAAGCTTATAGCTCTCAGCCAAATGTCCTGCAGGTTCATTATCTCTCCCCTGTCTGTGGTAACCTGAGAGAACTAATATCAGACACCTTTATCCTATTAGGACTGCAGTCTCTGCACTGCTTACAGACCATCCCAGCATCTTGTCTATAGAAAGGATAATCTTTAACCCTTTTGGTAAAAATGTCCTTCAGACAGTTGTCTCAGTTTGATAACTGTGCCTAAATTTTGAGTTTTATCATAAAAGACATTATTATCGGTTGTGGATTTAATTTCCCAGCGAAAAAAGTTGTTTTTATTTTATCCCTCCCTTTCTTGTTTTGGACTCTCTCCACCTATATGAAAGAAAACATAATTTATGTAAGAACACTCTATACACTGGGAGGGAATGGATTAAAAATGAATTGTAATTTGGCTAAGATGATGTCAGTTGTGACCTCATTATTAGTTAACCCCTCAACATAGCATTTGATTGGTCACCTCTGTTTCATGTACTGTCTATAAATGTTGTTTGTTATGCACATGTTTTCAGCTTGAGAAAGGGGCAGGATCCTCGAATCAGTGCTCACCTTAATAAAAAGGTACTGTTACCCACTGTGAGTGCCACCTGTGTGTCTAATTTGATGTTTACCCTGGGACCCAGTGAAGGGGGGCCTGTCAGGTGTTGCACCAGGACTCTTTGTGTTTATCATATGATCTTTGGAACTGTGTTGTGCTGATCCTTTTGTGTTTACACATATGTACTTTGCCCTTCCCTAAATTACAGCACCACAAGTGGATGAAGTTTTACTATTGCAGTAACTGTACCTACTTTTCAACAAAATGACCTATGAAACGTGCATGTTTTCTTACACAGATGAAGAGGCAGCACGGATTACTACTCTTACAGTGGGGCCCAGGAACTTTTTGTCTGCACCTGCCAAGGACCTACAGAGGCATGTATTGGAGAGATTAATGAGGAGGCAAATCAACTTACAACTACATTCCTCTAAATTAGTGGAATATTATAAGGTCTAACGTATCCCTCGAGGTATGAGATCTCCCCTCCAACCCACCTTCTTTTCTGAGAACACCAAATTTTGCACAAAATATCAGCAAATCCTGAATAAAAAATCCATGGATCTGATTATATTGAACATTGAATTCTCTAACCGAGAGCTACAGGAACTTACCGGCAAAATTGAGGCACAGAAGGCTAAGCTGCGGGAAACTGTAGGAGAAGAGGATTATCAGTGTGCCTACAAAGAGGTGGAAGAAGGGGTTAATACCTTTAAGCATGAGATAGAAGAACGCAAATGGCGTAAATTAAGACGCCATTAGCACGATTATACAAAACAGTACAAAAGGGATTGACCTTACAAGAGCTCAAGTAGTCAGTGTAACGTGAAGCTTTTGTCAATAATAACAGATAGAGCATGTCCCGGGGGAAAAGCATATGTGTCACAACATAGGTAAAAAACTTTCAGTACCTTGATGTTATCATTCAGCGTCCTGAGCTCCGTCCCCAGTGTAGTTACCTGAGGCCTCGTTCACAGCTGTAGGGCTGTTCCTCTTCACTTCTTTTTGTCTCCAGCATGTATAAGCTATGAGGCTCCACCTCCACCTCCTCCTCCAAACAAACAAGTTATGAAGCCCCGCAAGCTGCTCACAGACTTTCCTGTAGTCTGACTAATAGCTTCAAAAACACATAAAAAAAAATAAGAGTGTGGCGGGGCGACAGGCTAAAACTTAAAACATAGCGCCAGAGCAGACTGGTCTATGAGTAAGGCAGTAGCTGAAACGCGTAAGACCGCTGCTGCTCTGGCTCCTTATGTTTTTATTGATGTACGCGGAATCTTATTTTTTTTTTTTGCAATAAACGCTATGTTTTAAGTTTTAGCCTGTTGCCCCGCCGTGCTCTTCTTTTTTTGATGTGTTTTTGAAGCACGATTATACCTCTGGCAGACCTAATTTACAGTTGAAAACAGCAGATTACAAATTATTGCAAAAACAACATATGTTATTAACAATTGCTCAACATATATAAAGATTAACTTTTAACCAATGACTCACAACCATAGATATAATGGATTGTAACTGAAGAAACATGGTCTGATGTTCAACAAACGATTTTTTTGCAATACCTGCGATACTAAGAACTAAGTTTACTATAACTTATGACTAGGAAAATCTCTATATAAGAGATAATAGGAGATGTTTAACTAAGGATTATAAAATTACAGCTACATGGTTTGACGTTAAATAAACAATCTTTGTAATAACTGCTGTTCAAATTAACCACATGTATTAGAACATATTATTTATGGTTATATACATAAAGTAATATACACAATCACATAGTGGTTGAGATCAATCAATAAAGCTTTATTATTAACCCACTATTGTCCGCCACCTCAGGCATAATAATATCAGTATTAAAACGCAGGACTATCATATTTAATATAGATCCAATTACAATAGCTGATATACAACAAACCCTGAAGGTATCTAAAATTTGTGATCCATTATTTTCACTCTCTGAACAAGCTTGAAATCTATTACTACAGATACTATTTCAATAAGAAGCCATATTATTGCTTGTGTTTTTAAATTTTATTTTCTCCCGCATATTTTTAGTAGTGTTTTCATAATAAAAGTTACGTTTTATAACGAGATATCTTGACTTCATTCCTTTAGAGATCTGAATATAATAGTAACAACTCAGTCTCCAGGGTTAGTAAAGTATAATAACATATTCCAACATAGCTTTTGAGTGCTATAGATGTACTCTCTTCAGTGGTTATCTTTATAGCCACTACCAACCTGTCAAGTTCAAAACTAGTACTCTGTTTCTTTAGAGATCTGAATACAATAGCAATAACTCAGTCTTAAGGATTAGTAAAGTATAACAACATATCCTAATATAGCTCTTGAGTGCTATAGATGTACTCTTTTCAGTGGTTATCTCTAAAGCCACTACTAACCTGTCAAGATTAAAACTTGTACATAGCACCAGTTTCTCAGACCTTGAATAAATTATGATTAACAAATATATGTTAATCATTACATATTGAGATATTTAGAGCTGTTTTACCTAAACTGGTAGTGCCATTGGTTCCTTTCTCTTTTTTCAAATTTATACCTCTGGCAGTGTTTACAGATGGAACTGCCCACGCAGATGCCCAACTAATGCTGGCCCGAGGTGGATGACCTCTCGTACACGTCAGCAAAAAGGGACAGACAGTGGCTCTATGTCGAGCTCTGATAGCTCTGGATCAGGGCACGTACCAATAATGCATAGCCAGAATACATCAATGGCACCTACATCTACTTTTTTAGAATGCCAGATAGAGACAGGCGATCGAGGCGGAAGACAAGACGACGTGGGAGACGGAGGAGGTGTGGGGACTCGTTCATGACCAAAACAAAAGCAGAAGAAGTAAAAGAGGTACATGTTATTAACTTATGTTCTAAGGAGCTTAACAATTATGAAGTTGATGTGCTAAATATGGGCTTATTATTCTGCCCTACTGAATACCCTGATACATTTTCTATTGTGACAGACCTGACTTGTTTATTTAGTGGACTGAGACTAGCATTATTCAACAACCCAAATAAGCAATTTTTTATCATACATCATAGAACAGAGATAATAGAGTCCCATTTGACCTGTCTCCTTATGGACTGAGCTCAAAGAGCACATTTAACCCTTCAGGGGACAATGTAGCAGTGGAGACCTTCATAAAAATCATACATACAGATTTAAAAAAATTGATCAACAAAAACAAACAAAGGGATACATACAACTTGACCAAATATCAGGCTTTAAAAACCATACAGAACAATAAGGACATTACCATTAAGCCTGCCGATAAGGGCGGTGCGGTGGTAGTTATGGACACAGCCCAATATTAAAATGAAGTATTGCGACAGCTGAAGGACATTAAAGTATATGAAAAATTGGACTGTGACCCAACTAATGATGTTTGTAAATAAATAATTAATATTCTAGATATAGGCCTTTCCAACAATATGTTGAGTAGAAAACTGTATGATTTTTTAAAACCTCAATATCCTATTCTACCAGTTTTTTATGTTGTCCTGAAGGTTCACAAAAGGTTTATAGACCCCCCTGGTAGGCCACTTGTAGTGAGGATTGGCTCACTACTCAGTCCCACTGCACAGTTCTTGAATAAGATATTATCTCCATTGGTTATCAAAGGAAGATCATACATTAGGGATACTAGACACTTTATTGATTAAATTTCATAGCTAGATAATTCGGGGGAGGATGTTAGCCTATCAACTTGGGATGTAACTTCCTTATACATGGTTATACCACACTCAGTGGGGATTGACTGCATACATAACACTCTATCAGCTAGTGGGCAGTTTAGTAAAATTCAACAGGGATGGTTATTACAATTATTAGATCTTGTGTTGACCAATAACTTTTTTCTCTATGATAACCAATTTTATATGCAAAAGACTGGGACTGCTATGGGGTCCAATGTGGCCCCAGCCTATGCCTGCCTGGTCATGGATTCCATTGAAGAGAGAGTTGTATATAGTGACCCACTGTTTACTCAGTATTGCCAGGGTTGGCTCCGCTACATTGATGATTTGTTCATTGTGTAGCGGGGCCCCCTGACAAACTGAGGGAATTGAAAGATAATATTGAGAAGGCTATCCCTTTCTTAAAATTCAGCTTTAAAGAAGATTATTACAAGGTAGAATTCCTTGACACAATGGTCTCTAAACACAATGGCTCTTTAACCACTGAATTCTTTGTAAAATCCACAGATAGAAACACTTTATTACATTGAAAGGGCTTTCACCCCCCAAGAGTTTTTGAGAGTGTTCCTAAATCCCAGCTTATCAGGGTGGATAGGATTGTCTCTGACCCCATAGTTAAGCGGGCCATGTCTGCTGAGATGAGGGCAAAATTTACACAGCAAAGTTATGACAGACAGGAGATAGACAACATTGAAAAATCCCTGAGGGACCCCCCTAAGAGAGATACAACTCCATCACCTAAGAGAATTAAGTTTAAGCTCATATAATGTAATGAGTCAAAAAGTCTTTAAACTAATTATGAAAAACTGGTCTCTCCTTAGGGAAGCATGCCCTGAGATTGAATAATTCCAAACCATCCCTAGAGCAGCATATTGGAGGGGCAATACTATAGGCAGAAGGTTAATGCATGCTATGCCCTGTTAGGGCCCTGAGAATGCACCCAAGCAAAAGTTATTTGGTACCCCTAAGAATGGCGTTAAAATGCCCATGTGGGCTGTTATATGTGGGTGAGGCGACCCAGAAGGTCAAGGACCGCATATGCCAGCATAAGTCAACCATCAGAAATTAAAACAACTGCACACCTCCCAGTACCTGCTCATTTTTTAGAAAAGAATCACCAAGCTAGCCAGCGTAGATTCATGGTCATTGACCATGCTCCCAGACATATAAGAGGGGGTGATAGGGCCAAATATATTTTAAATATGGAAGCTAGGTGGATATAGGTTTAGATACTATGTACCCAAAGGGACTTAACAGTGAATTTGACTTGCTTCCATTTATTTATAATAATAGGAGTCCATTCTTATAAGATATGTGAATCAATATTAGTAATTATTAAGGTTACATAGTACTTTGTTTGGGGCTTTCCCCTTGTATATATAGCAACTGTCTGCACTTGTTTTTAATGTGGTGACACTCTATACATTGGGAGGGAATGGGTTAAAAATGAATTGTAATTAGGCTAGGATGATGTCAGTATTGACTTCATCATTGGTTAACCCCTCACCATAGCATTTGATTGGTCACCTCTGTTTCATGCAGTCTATAAATGTTATTTGTTATGCACATATTTTCAGATTGAGAAAGGGGCAGGAGCCTCGAAACATTGCTCACCTTAATAAAAAGGTACTGTTACCTACTCTGAGTGCCACCTATGTGTCTAATTTGATGTTTACCCTGGGACCCAGTGAAGGGGGGCCCATCAGGTGTTGCACCAGGACTCTTTGTGTTTATCATATGATCTTTGGAACTGTGTTGTGCTGATCCTTTTGAGTTTACACATACCATATGTAACAGCTTGTGGACTCTCACCATCAGGAAATAAATTAATTTATCAGGTAAGTTCTTACATAAATGATGTTTTTTCAGAACAAAATGGATTAGTGTGACATCCCTTGGTACTAAGCAAATCTTGAACTCTTTTGGGGAGACTGTCCACAAGTTTTCTGAAGTAATCTTCTGGTACATTATACCAGGCTTCTCTCAGCACTTCAACCACACAGCAGGAGTGACAGCAAAAAATATTTATTCACATATTAAAAGACAGAGTGAATGGCGACGTTTCGGGATGCTATCCCTTACTCATGCCCTAATTTACTAACACACATTACTTACTTATATACCAATATGCCACTAGGTGGCGCTCATGGATACTTTACAAATTAACCCTTTCATTACTTATACAAAATTGTACAATTACACAATCAGTAAAGAGAGTAAAGTATATAAGAAAATAATATACAATTTAAGCAAATGTATATCCTTACAAGGAGGGGAAGGATTATAATAAAAAAATTTTTATAGAAAAAGAAAAATAATTAAAAAAAAATAATAAAAAAGAGGAGGCCATGATAAATACAGTCACATAAAGACTGATAAATCCCAGTCCCTATTTAACCCTTTGGGTTCAAGGGATCCTAGTTCATAGATCCAATAGGATTCTTTCTGTTTTAAACAAAGTTCTCTATCTCCCCCTCTGCGTGGCATTTCAATATAGTCAATTATTTGGTATTTAAGCTGGCTTATAGAATGACCAGCTTTAAGAAAATGACTGGCTAAAGGGGCTTTTAAGTTACCTGTGCGTATGTTACTTTTGTGTTCTATTATGCGATCTTTAGCGGATCTTGTAGACTCCCCTATATAGACACTCCCACATGGGCATTTGATCATATAGATGATAAAAGTAGTTAAACATGTGTAATAACTTTTTATTGAGTATTTTTTCCCTGTGTGGGGGTGACAAAAAATGGGGCCCTTAGTCATATTATAGAAACATGAACAGCTTAAGCATGGATAACAGCCATAATTTTTTGAGCTGATATAGCGGGGACCAACTTTTGATCCAGATCCTACATCAGCTCTCACCAATTTATTCTGTATATTCATACTCCTTTTGAATGCTGACATAGGTTTTACTTGAAACTCAGCTACGTTTGGATTACATTTAGCTAGTACATTCCAATGTTTACTTATGATTTTTTGAATTTCTTTGCTTTGTGCATTATGCTCAGAGACAAAAAGCAATCTTTGTTTCTTGCTATTTATTTTATCCACTTTATATTTGTTTTTTTCAGATAGTAAATCATTCCTAGGGATAGATTTGACTAATTTACTCTCTTCCTTAATTAATTTATCAGGATATCCTCTTTCCCTAAATCTCTCTCCCATTTCCATAAGCCTTTTATCTATCATATCTTCATCTGAGACTATTTTGTGAACTCAAAGAAGTTGGCTATGTGGGAGGGACCTAACGAGAGAGGGTGGATGAGCACTTTCAAATTTCAGGAGGCTATTGCGATCAGTGCTTTTCCTGAATAGATCTGTTTTAAAGAAATTACCTTCCTTGATGACTCTCACGTCAAGGAAATCTATGATTTCCTCACTCCAAACTAACTTGAATTTTATATGATTAGTGGATATATTCAGGTCATTAACAAATTCTACCAGGGTTCCAATGTCGCCCAGCCATATTCCAAAGATGTCATCTATATACCGCCACCAAGTGGCGCCATATAGAATAAACAGATCATTGGAATAGACAAATTTCTCTTCATATAAATTCATAAACAAATTGGCATAATTTGGGGCGACGTTGGAACCCATGGCGGTGCCCTGAAGTTGGAGGAAGTAATCATCCTGGAATAGGAAGTAATTGTTATATAGTATAATAAACAACAATTGCAGGAAAAGATCAATGTGTGCTTGTTCATATTTCATTTCAGATGATAATATAGAATATACAGCATCTAAACCACTGGTATGTGTGATGTTGGTATATAAGCTTTCTATGTCTAAGCTGAACATAATGAATTTAGAGGTGGGGATATTAAGAGTATTTAACTTCATTAGAAAGCCTCCAGTGTCTTTTATAAAGGATTGGGATAATTCCACATAAGGACGAAGGATTTTATCTAAGAATATGGATATATTCGTAAACACTGAGTCAGTGCTCGCAACGATTGGGCGCCCGGGGGGGGGGGGGGGTTTAAGCTTTTATGCACTTTCGGCAATGAATAAAAAATGGGTGTACAAGGGTGATCTGTTTTCAAAAATTGTTTAACATCATTACCTATGATGCCATTTTATTCTGCATTAGTTAGTGTTTTATCAATCTCTTTTTGGATTTTAAAAACAGGGTTACAGGGGATCTTTTGATATACAGTGTTGTCGCTCAATTGTTGTTTAATTTAATTTATGTAATAATGCTTATCTAAGACAACGACCGCCCCACCCTTGTCTGCTCTTTTAAGAATTATCTCTGAATTATTTTCCAAATCTTGTAAAGCATTACCCACAGTATTCCCAGATGGCGAGTCTTTCTTGATCCGATTCCCCTGGCGATGTATCTGGGGATTCCGTACTGCTTCCGCTTTGCGTGACGTTCTGGCCTTGGCGTCTCTGTGTGCCGTAGGTCCCTCTGCATCTGGATTCCTCCGGGTCATAGCGCCACCTATAGACTCGTCCTGACATGTAATCCTGTTCGTCACGAGCAAACTTCAATCTTTTGCGTTCTTCTATCACTTTCTTGGACTCTGCAATCTTTATATTGACCTCTTGCAGTAGTTTATCCACTTCGTCTGCAGGTAAGGATTTTTTCAGATCCCTTTCCATTTCTTTTAGCTTCACATTTTGATCCTCAATTTCTTTATTTAGACATTCTACTGGGAGGACAATAAGATCCATCGAGCATTTGTTGAGGATATGCTCAAACCGATTACAGTAGTCAAAGTTATCTCTCATCAGGGTGGGTCTTGAGCTCATATGTAACCCTCTAGGTATGCGCTTGACCCGGTGATACTCTGCCAGGGTTGTGGCGTGAAGATCGTAAGACAAATTCTTCTTTGATAATAATTCAAATTCTTTGGTAGTATGTTCAGATGGAGCTGTCTTCAGGAATTCCCTCGACCCTTTTGTTAGGGTGGTGATCCTTGCAGCCTCCAGGTCAGAGTATGAGAACATCTTGCAAGTATCTTGTCTTTCCTCCATTTTCTGTAATTACTCTCAGGTGCACAGGGATAGGTAGGAAATCTGCATACAAGTTCAAGAAATCCCAGCACGCAAAGGAGAGTGTGCACGTCACTCCAGGACCCCTACCACAGGTATACTTCAACCACACAGCAGGAGTGACAGCAAAAAATATTTATTCACATATTAAAAGACAGAGTGAATAGATCCAATAGGATTCTTTCTGTTTTAAATGAAGTTCTCTATCTCCCCCTCTGCGTGGCATTTCAATATGGTCAATTATTGAAGTTTGCTCGTGACAAACAGGATTACATGTCAGGACAAGTCTATAGGTGGCGCTATGACCCGGAGGGATCCAGACGCAGAGGGACCTACGGCACACAGAGACGCCAAGGCCGGAACATCACGCAAAGCGGAAGCAAAATGGAAATGTGAGAGAGATTTAGGGAAAGAGGATATCCTGATAAATTAATTAAGGAAGAGATTAAATTAGTCAAATCTATCCCTAGGAATGATTTACTATCTGAAAAAAAAAAATATAAAGTGGATAAAATAAATAGCAAGAAACAAAGATTGCTTTTTGTCTCTGAGCATAATGCACAAAGCAAAGAAATTCAAAAAATCATAAGTAAACATTGGAATGTACTAGCTAAATGTAATCCAAACGTAGCTGAGTTTCAAGTAAAACCTATGTCAGCATTCAAAAGGAGTATGAATATACAGAATAAATTGGTGAGAGCTGATGTAGGATCTGGATCAAAAGTTGGTCCCCGCTATATCAGCTCAAAAAATTATGGCTGTTATCCATGCTTAGGCTGTTCATGTTGCTGTAATATGACTAAGGGCCCCATTTTTTGTCACCCCCACACAGGGAATAAATACTCTATAAAAGGTTATTACACATGTTTAACTACTTTTATCATCTATATGATCAAATGCCCATGTGGGAGTGTCTATATAGGGGAGTCTACAAGATCCGCTAAAGATCGCATAATAGAACACAAAAGTAACATACGCACAGGTAACTTAAAAGCCCCTTTAGCCAGTCATTTTCTTAAAGCTGGTCATTCTATAAGCCAGCTTAAATACCAAATAATTGACCATATTGAAATGCCACGCAGAGGGGGAGATAGAGAACTTCGTTTAAAACAGAAAGAATCCTATTGGATCTATGAACTAGGATCCCTTGAACCCAAAGGGTTAAATAGGGACTGGGATTTATCAGTCTTTATGTGACTGTATTTATCATGGCCTCCTCTTTTTTATTATTTTTCTTTTTTTTTAATTATTTTTCTTCTTCTATAAAAAAAAATTATTATGATCCTTCCCCTCCTTGTCAGGATATACATCTTGCTTAAATTGTATATTAATTTCTTATATACTTTACTCTCTTTACTGATTGTGTAATTGTACAATTTTGTATAAGTAATGAAAGGGTTAATTTGTAAAGAATCCATGAGCGCCACCTAGTGGCATGTTGGTATGTAAGTAAGTAATGTGTGTTAGTAAATTAGGGCATGAGTAAGGGATAGCATCCCGAAACGTCGCCATTCACTCTGTCTTTTAATATGTGAATAAATATTTTTTCTGTCACTCCTGCTGTGTGGTTGAAGTATACATTTGGGACCTGTGGTAGGGGTCCTGGAGTGACGTGCACACTCTCCTTTGCGTGCTGGGATTTCTTGAACTTCTCTCAGCACTTCCCAGTGTTCTTCTTTATATTTATGTGGTCTTTAATTTATTTCTCTGCCCAGGTGATCCCATACTGCCTCTATAATATGCAGGTCTGGACTCTGTGAAGGCCAGTCCATGACTGTCTGTGTTTTATCAGCTGTTTATCTCTCCAATTTTGATTTCACTGCATTATCAGTGTGTTTAGGATCGTTATCATGCTAAAAAAAATAAAACCATTTTCAATCCGGTGCTTTCCAGAAGGAATGGCATGATGAATTAAAACATCTTTTACTTTTCAACATTCATGATCCAATCATTTCGGACAATATCCCCCAAACCACTGGCAGAAATGCAGCCCCAAACCAGGACAGACCCTCCACCATGTTTCACTGAAAGATGAAAGCACTCATTCTTCCATCTCTCTCCAACTCTTCTTCTCACATATTGTTGACGATTGGACACAAAAATGTCAAACTTGGATTTGTCACTCCATAATACACTTTTCCACTGATTTCCATTCCAATCTTTGTGAACCATTCCTGTTCAAGCTTCTTCGGAGTGTAGAAGGGTCAACTTGGCATCCCGATAAAGCTGAGGCATCTACTTATCAAGCGGTCAACTTACTTGCATTCGACGGCACCAATACGCTCGCCTAAGATCGCCTAACATCGCTGTTGCGGACCTGAATACGTTCTCCAAAATTATCAAAAAAGCTGTCAAAAAGTCACGCACCAAGTACGGTGTGATGAGCAGCGGACTGTTGTTAACTAACAGTCATCGATCTCGCTGCTCTTCGGATTTTTTCCCAGCATTTTTGGTACCCTGTCACTAAATACCGCCACAATACTAAACTGTTTACCCCCTATACCGCCGCTCCCGGAGCCCACCGCAACTCTAATAAATGTATTACCCCTAAACCGCCGCTCACGGACCCCGCCGCAACTAAATAAAGTGTTTAATCCCTAAACCCCCGCTCCCGGAGCCCACCGCCACCTACATTATACTTATTAAACCCTAATCTGCCGCCCCTACACCACCGCCACCTACATTATACTTATTAACCCCTAATCTGCCGCCCCCTAGACCGCCGCCACCTACATTATACTTATTAACGCCTAATCTGCCGCCACCTACACTGCCGCAACTTACATTATACTTATTAACCCCTTATCTGCCGCCCCCTACACCGCCGCCACCTACATTATACTTAAATATAATTTAAATACATCTAAATAAATATTCCTATCATTAAATAAATTATTCCTATTTAAAACTAAATACCTATAAAATAAACCCTAAGCTAGCTATAATATAACTAATGGTTACATTGTAGCTATCTTAGGGTTTATTTTTATTTTACAGGCAAGTTTGTATTTATTTTAACTAGGTACAATAGTTATTAAATAGTTATTAACTATTTAATAACTTCCTAGTTAAAATAAATACAATTATATTACCTGTAAAATAAAACCTAACCTAAGTTACAATTACACCAAACACTATACTATAATTAAATAAATTCCCTGAACTAAATACAATTAAATACAATTAAAGGGACACTCAATCAAAATTAAACTTTAATTATTCAGATAGAGCATGCCATTTTAAACAACTTTCCAATTTACTTCCATTAACTAAATGTGCACATTCTTTTTATATTTAAACCTTTTGAGTCACCAGCTCCTACTGAGCATGTGCAAGAATAAGTGTGTATGCATTTCTGAATGGCTGATGGCTGTCACATGGTACGTGTATGCATTTGTGATTGAATAATGGCTGTCACATGCTACAGTGGGAGTGGAAGAAGACAACCTTTAAAATTGTCAGAAGAAAAAATCTACTACTCATTTGAAGTTCAGACTAAGTGCTATTGCATTATCTTGTTATCTTGCATTTGTTGATTATGCAAATCTATTGTGTTGACTGGTCCTTTAAATAAAATTATCTAAAGTACAAAAAATCCCCCACTAAATTACAGAAAATAATAAACAAATTACAAGATTTTTAAACTAATTACACCTAATCTAATCCCCCTAACAAAATAAAAAAGCCCCCCAAAATAAAAAAAGCCCTACCCTACACTAAATTACAAATAGCCCTTAAAAGGGCCTTTTGCGGGGCATTGCCCCAAAGTAATCAGCTCTTTTACCTGTAAAAAAAATTACAAACCCCCCCAACATTAAAACCCACCACCCACACAACCAACCCACCCAATACCCCCTTAAAAAAACCTAACACTAACCCCTTGAAGATCACCTTACCGTGAGAAGTCTTCACCCAACCAGGCCGAAGTCCTCAACGAATCCGGTAGAAGTGGTCCTCCAGATGGGCAGAAGTCTTCATCCAGACGGCATCTTCTATCTTCATCAATCCGGCGTGGAGCGGGTCCATCTTCAAGACATCCGACGCGGAGCATCCTCTTCTGATGATGTCTTCTTGTTGAATGAAGGTACCTTTAAGTGACGTCATCCAAGGTAGAAAAAATCCTATTGGCTGATGCAATCAGCCAATAGGATTTAAGTTCAATCCTATTGGCTGATCCAATCAGCCAATAGGATTGAGCTCGCATTCTATTGGCTGATTGGAACAGCCAATAGAATGTGAGCTCAATCAATGGAATATCGGGCAGCAGCGAACATGAGCTTTCGCTGCTTTCAGACTCCCATTGATTCCTATGGTATCCGCCGCCTCCAGGGCGGCGGATTGAAAACCAGGTACGCTGGGCCGGAATAGTGGTGAGCGTACCTGGTAGAAATTTGATAACTAGCAAAAGTAGTCAGATTGTGCCGAATTTGCATTCGGAACATCTGTAATGACGTAAGCATCTACTTTTGCCGGTCTGTAGGGTTTGATAACTAAGGGGAATCAGGCTCGCCACAAATACGCTGCGGAATTCCAGCGTATTTACGGTTGACGGCTTGATAAATAGATGCCTGAGCCAGGTCCTTGCTGGACTTGTTCTGGTCTCTTAAAGAATAAACTCTGAGAAATGTATCATCAAATTTTTAAAGTTTCTTGGCCTTCCAGTCCTTTTTTGTCCTTGACCTCTCCTGAGTCTTCAAACAACTTGAATACCACAGTATGATTTTATGTCTTTCAAATTCTGTGATATTTTTCATTTTGAATGGAATGATGTGATTGAAAGATGGTCTTATTAGCAATCTTCCAATGAATTAAACTCATACCACATGTGTACGTAATGTTAAAGCATGTCTTGCACAAACCTAGTGTAATAGACATTTTTCATAGCAGTCATTTGACATGAAATACAAGGACAAATACAGGTGTTAGCAATGACATTAATTAGGTTTTCATTCCATTTAGGTTTACAAAAGCCAGGTTTCTGCTAGTGCTCAAGTGTAAGGGGAGGTCACAATAAATACTTGCCACTTTAGCCCATAGAAGCTGTTTTTCTGTTTTTTTTTTCTGTTTTTTAATTACTACATACAAATATCCTGTATTTTTTTTTGTTGCATTCTAATAAAGAGACTGATAAATAATTTTATATGGTTATTATACCATTGCTAAAACAACAAATGTAATGATTTTAATATATACACACCAAATGTTGGGCACAAGAGGTAGTATTTTTTTGGCTGGCTGTTTAGCCAGTATAGGGTTAATAATACAGCAATACAACAAAAATATTTAGGTATACAATTTTTTTTAGAGGTAAAGCTTCCTAGACAGAATGTAATGGCAAATACAGACATCTCCCAACCATAGAAGGCACAATCCTGCCAACTTTGAATGTCATCATTTGTAGTATTTTTTCTTATTCAGTGACATCACAGTAAGAGATGTCATAGGAAAAGATGTCACATGAAGTAAAGCAATTTGCAAAAACAGACTTTTAAAAATTTTAAAGAATAAAAATAATTATTTTTCTTTAGAATTTGTACCAGTTAACAGTCTGCATCACTAGTCAAAATGTATTTGTGTCTTATTTAAACAAATAATAGATGTGCACATATATTTCCAAATGTTTACTATTAACAGTCATTAAATCTTCTAAAAGAACATAAAAATAGAAGCATACTTGCACCTATTGCAGTAAAGTTATAATGAAACATAAACCGTCTACTAATCAAATATAGCTAGGGTTGCCACGTTGGCAGGGTGTGTAGGGAGGAAGATGGATAGTGCTGTCCAGGTGCTCAGTGCTTGTTGCCCTCTGCACACCCTGTGGCAGGTGTAACTCATAGGGTTGCCAGCTGCGCTCCATAAAAATACTGGACGACTTATAGGTGACTAAACAGGGGACGTAGCTGGGTTCACACAATGTTCCCACAAATGCCCAAACTTAGGAACCACCCTTGATCCCAACACATATATTTTTTACAACTAAGCAGTCATTTTATCCCCTTGGTTGCCAGTAACACATGTACGTAGTAGTGATGTGACCCCATTGGCTGCCAGAAGTAAACACCCAGCAATCATTGTACACCCCCATGGTTGCCTGTAACACATATAATAGAAAATGCACAGTGTAACTTTTTTTTTAGCCATATTTCTAATGCCTAAAGGCCTAGAAGGACCTTTTACATTTAGCTGACAGGGGTCTTTAAGTGTCCAGTATTTTTGTACAGATTCTACTGGACAGCTTGCTAAAATACTGGACACCCTATTTGTATGGTCCCGATCAACTAAATGTAATATAAAATTGATGCAGACATAAAGGCTTCTAAATGTGGGGAATCTACTATTAAATAACGACAGACCTAGCACCTAAAGTTTCTTAGCTACACTGTACAATTACATATGCTAATTAGTATGGCTGGTAACCCCTGAGGTAATCACATGACATGATCCTGAGGCTCAGCCATGGATCTGTAGATATTACCAGATCAAAGCAGTTCATGTCATTTTAATAATCTTTTACTAACATATAAGCACTAGAAACTCAGGATTTATAATGGGAGTTTTGTTAGAACTTGTAATTACAAGAACTTACCTTGTAATTACAAGACATTTCTGTTACTGTCCTACAGAATAGCATGTCAGCCAAATATAAACATTTGTTTAACAAAATAAAATCCTGTTTACTGCAATTGGTTTTCAATAGAAAAACGTCACCCAACACTTGCCTTATTTGGAGGAGCCAAATAAGTTTGAGTCGGCAGACAACTAGGCTAATCATTGCCATTAAGTTAGTATAAAGTGAATTGTTTTGCAGTTGTTATCTATTAACGGCAATTAGCTAAATATTTGATGCAGAGTTAGCTCTGAAAATTCAGCAGGATGCAGTTCCAACTCAATGTACACTTTTCAGAGCTAAATTACATGAAAAGGGGCAAAATAAATAATGAGTATATTACAAAGATGTCTTATGTTAGAGCTACACTAATACTAAAGGATAAACTGACAGTCATGGTATAATGTGATGCCTAGTTGTCATGGTGATAGCCATAGGGGAGTGGCTTATGTGATGCAGCAGTTATGTCACAAAACCAACTGACAACACAAAGCCACCACCCTCATAACTGCTCCTCACTTTACTAAAGTAGCTAGAATGATCCTGCTGAGCTTCAGTAATCACTGACACATAAATATTAGTTATCTAATATCTTTATTTTACAGCTTGCAGATTATAGTACGGCTAGTACTTTACAACCATAGCTCTGTATATATGCTGGTATGAAGAACAGTGACTACCTCCAACACAATGCAAATGGCATCCGTTGGGAGCTGCAGGTATGAAGACCAATTACTACAGGTAGTGTTACCATGATCACCCCAACTCAGTAACTGAATAATACTAAGTCAATTTTATATACATTGTAAATTAATAGAGATAAATGACAGAAGTAATAGCTTAAACTTTGTAGGTTCCTATGGGCACCAGTACTCTGAGACAAAACATAGCATACAAACTGTACATAATAATGATCAATATTACCTTCACACCTTTATTTAAAAATACATATAATTTAATAAATATTTTAATTTTTAAAATAATTATTTTAAACATATTATAACACTATAATTATTATAGCCATAACTGTAGGCCACACCAATGCCTTTCTATGCTACCTCTACATATCTTTATAAGAATTACAGCTGGCAGTAAAGGCTTTAAACCTGCTTTAAGGATGGTAAGAATGACTTCATCATTAGTGATGTCGCGAACTGTTCGTCGGAGAACAGTTCCCGGCGAACATAGCTTGCTCGCGTTCGCCGCTGCGGGCGAACATATGCGATGTTCGATCCGCCCCCTATGTGTCATCCTTGAGGAAACTTTGACCCTGTATCTCACAGCCTTCTGAAACATTTGAGCCAAACAGCAGCAGACACTCCCTCACAGACCCTCCCAGCTCCTTGGCAGCAGCCATTTTAGATTCATTACGATCTTGCTTTCTTAGTGAGAGGAGCTTTAGTGTTGTGCTGCTTATAGGGAAATAGATAGCTAGGCTAGTGTATTTAGTGTCCACTACAGTCCTGAAGGACTCATCTAATCTCTGCTGTAAGGACAGCACCCCAAAAAGCCCTTTTTAGGGCTAGAACTTCAGTCTTTTTTTTTTTTTTTTTTTTTATTTGCATTTGCCTGGCTGTCAGCCTGTGTGTGAGGCTCACAGCATATACTGTGATTAGTGCCACCACTGATATCTGCTTAAAGGGCCACTGTAAGTAAATATTTTCTATGCCTGTTACTAGCTAACTACCCCAAATATGCTTCTTATCAATAGCATTTCATTAACATATCTCTACCGTATAGCAGAAATCTTGTCTGCAAATGTAATTGTTTTCCAAACCCACTCCGTGGGTATCCTTTGCTCGGTACCAATCCGTTTACAATACCTAGGTTTCAAAATGGCACTTTAAACACAAAGTTATTGGTTTAAGTATTTTGAACACGCAGTGCTGAAAATAGTGGGCAGGATAACGTGACATCATCGGCGAATAAAAGATATAACTTTTAGAACGTTATGAAACTTCGTTTTGGAGAAAATATAGGTCAGTAGGTTTTAATTAATGTTTATTAACTTTAATATGTTAGTTGTTTAGCTTAAAAATTATAACAGAAAGTAATCCTTTAACATTAGTGTAAATTTAAACAACAAAACTTTTAAATCATTTTGCTAGTGTAATCTAATTTAATTTTCTATCAGGCCTGTGTGTCAGGCTTACACAGCATACTGTGGTTAATTGCTGTGCTAGCAGCCACCACTCATATCTGCTTAACATTATTTTAAATTTAAAAAAAAAACTTTTAAATCATTTTGCTAGTGTAATCTAATTTAATTTTTTATCAGGCCTGTGTGTCAGGCTTACACAGCATACAACGTTGTTTAATTGCTGTGCCAGCAGCCACCACTCATCTGCTTAACATTATTTTAAATTTAAAAAAACAAAACTTTTAAATCATTTTGCTAGTGTAATCTAATTTCATTTTCTATCAGGCCTGTGTGTCAGGCTTACACAGCATACTGTGGTTAATTGCTGTGCTAGCAGCCACCACTCATATCTGCTTAACATTATTTTAAATTTTAAAAAAAAACTTTTAAATCATTTTGCTAGTGTAATCTAATTTCATTTTCTATCAGGCCTGTGTGTCAGGCTTACACAGCATACAACGTTGTTTAATTGCTGTGCCAGCAGCCACCACTCATCTGCTTAACATTATTTTAAATAAAAATTAAAAAAAACTTTTAAATCATTTTGCTAGTGTAATCTAATTTAATTTTTTATCAGGCCTGTGTGTCAGGCTTACACAGCATACTGTGGTTAATTGCTGTGCCAGCAGCCACCACTCATATCTGCTTAACATTATTTTAAATTTAAAAAAAAAACTTTTAAATCATTTTGCTAGTGTAATCTAATTTCATTTTCTATCAGGCCTGTGTGTCAGGCTTACACAGCATACAACGTTGTTTAATTGCTGTGCCAGCAGCCACCACTCATCTGCTTAACATTATTTTAAATAAAAAAAAAACTTTTAAATCATTTTGCTAGTGTAATCTAATTTCATTTTCTATCAGGCCTGTGTGTCAGGCTTACACAGCATACAACGTTGTTTAATTGCTGTGCCAGCAGCCACCACTCATATCTGCTTAACATTATTTTAAATTTAAAAAAAAAACTTTTAAATCATTTTGCTAGTGTAATCTAATTTCATTTTCTATCAGGCCTGTGTGTCAGGCTTACACAGCATACAACATTGTTTAATTGCTGTGCCAGCAGCCACCACTCATATCTGCTTAACATTATTTTAAATTTAAAAAAAAAACTTTTAAATCATTTTGCTAGTGTAATCTAATTTCATTTTCTATCAGGCCTGTGTGTCAGGCTTACACAGCATACAACGTTGTTTAATTGCTGTGCCAGCAGCCACCACTCATATCTGCTTAACATTATTTTAAATTTAAAAAAAAAACTTTTAAATCATTTTGCTAGTGTAATCTAATTTCATTTTCTATCAGGCCTGTGTGTCAGGCTTACACAGCATACAACGTTGTTTAATTGCTGTGCCAGCAGCCACCACACTCATATCTGCTTAACATTATTTTAAATTAAAAAAAAACAACTTTTAAATCATTTTGCTAGTGTAATCTAATTTCATTTTCTATCAGGCCTGTGTGTCAGGCGTACACAGCATACAACGTTGTTTAATTGCTGTGCCAGCAGCCACCACTCATATCTGCTTAACATTATTTAAAATTTAAAAAGAAAACTTTTAAATCATTTTGCTAGTGTAATCTAATTTCATTTTCTATCAGGCCTGTGTGTAAGGCTTACACAGCATACAATGTTGTTTAATTGCTGTGCCAGCAGCCACCACTCATATCTGCTTAACATTATTTAAAATTTAAAAAAAAAACTTTTAAATCATTTTGCTAGTGTAATCTAATTTCATTTTCTATCAGGCCTATGTGTCAGGCTTACACAGCATACAACGTTGTTTAATTGCTGTGCCAGCAGCCACCACTCATATCTGCTTAACATTATTTTAAATAAAAAAAAAAACTTTTAAATCATTTTGCTAGTGTAATCTAATTTCATTTTCTATCAGGCCTGTGTCTCAGGCTCACACAGCATATACTGTGGTTAATTGCTATGCCAGCCACCACTCTAGCCACCACTCATAAACATTATTGTAAATAAAAAAAAATTTAAATAATTTTGCTAGTGTAATCTAATTTCATTTTCCATCAGGCCTGTGTGTCAGGCCCACATCATATAGTGTGATTAATAGCTCTTTTTTCCACCACTTATATCTGGTGTAACATTAGTGTAAAACAAATTTTACATTTTTTTTTACATCAGTCCTCTTCTAGTGTTATTTAATATTAGTTGCCAGGCCAGCCTGGCTGCCATTAGTGCCAGCCTGTGTGTCAGGCTGCCAGCATATACTGTGCCTACTTCCATCCTCAGTGCCAGTCCACCACTCCTATCTGGTGTAACATTAGTTTAAATTTAAAAAAAAAAAAACTTTTACATCAGTCTTCTAGTGTTATTTAATTTTAGTTGCCAGGCCAGCCTGCCACTAGTGCCAGCCTGTGTGTCAGGCTGCCAGCACATACTGTGCCTACTTCTATCCTGAGTGCCATCACTCCTATCTGTTGTAACATTAGTGTAACTTTTTTAAAAAAAAACTTTTACATCAGTCTGCTATTGTTATTTAATTGCAGTTGCCTGTCTGCCAGCGTGTGTGCCAGGCCCACTTTCTAACTAGTGCCACGAATCATATTTGTTATAAGAGTAGTGTAAATATTTAAAATAAAAACTTTTTTGACTGTGAATCATCAGTCTGCTAGTGCAATTGAATTGCAGTTGCCTGCCTGCCAGCGTGTGTGCCAGGCCCACTTGTCAACTAGTGCCACCAATCATATTTGTTATAACAGTATTGTAAATATTTAAAATAAAAACTTTTTTGACTGTGAAAGATCAGTCTGCTAGTGTAATCTAATTGAAGTTGCCTGCCTGCCAGCGTGTGTACCAGGCCCACTTGCTGCCAACTATTGCCACCAATCATATTTGTTATAACAGTTTTGAAAATATTTAAAATCAAAACTTTTTTGACTGTGAATCATCAGTCTGCTAGTGCCATTGAATTAATTGCAGTTGCCTGCCTGCCTGCCAGCATGTGTGCCAGGCCCACTTGCCAACTAGTTACACCAATCATATTTGTTCTAACAGTATTGTAAATATTTAAAATAAAAAAATCTTAGACTGTGAATCATCAGTCTGCTAGTGCAATTGAATTGCAGTTTCCTGCCTGCCAGCGTGTGTGCCAGGCTCACTAGCCAACTAGTGCCACCAATCATATTTGTTGTAACAGTATTGTAAATATTTAAAATAAAAACTTTTTTTACTGTGAATCATCAGTCTGCTAGTGCCATTGAATTGCAGTTGCCTGCCTGCCAGCGTGTGTGCCAGGCCCACTTGCTGCCAACTACTGCCACCAATCATATTTGTTATAACAGTATTGTAAATATTTAAAATAAAAACTTTCTTGACTGTGAAACATCAGTCATCTAGTGTAATCTAATTGCAGTTGCCTTCCTCCCAGCGTGTGAGCCAGGCCCACTTGCCAAGCCAACTAGTGCCTCCAATAATATTTGTTCTAACAGGTTTGAAAATATTTAAAATAAAAACTTTTTTGCTGTGAATCATCAGTCTGCTAGTGCCATTGAATTGCAATTGCCTGCCTGCCAGCGTGTGTGCCAGGCCCACTTGCCGTTTCCAACTTTTGCCACCAATCATATTTGTTCTAACAGTATTGTAAATTTAAAAAGAAAAAACTTTTTGGACTGTGAAGCATCAGTCAGCTAGTGTAATCTAATTGCAGTTGCCTTCCTCCCAGTGTGTGTGCCAGCCAGGCCCACTTGCCAACTAGTGCCACCAATCATATTTGTTGTCACAGTACTTTTAATATTTAAAAAATAAACATTTTTGACTTTGAAACATCAGTCTGTTTTTTGGTGTCAGGCTCACAGCGTATACTGTGCCCACTTGCCCAGTGCCACCACTCATAATTTGTTTAATAGTATTGTAAGTGTACATTTTTAAAAAAATGACAGGCAGAGGCAGGCCACCCCGCAGGTGCCGTCGTTGGTCGTGGTGCTGTGATTCCTTTAGACCCTACAAATATGCACATTTTTCAGAGGCCAGGTGCCAGGGGGGACGCGAAAAGTTCTGAGGAGGACCTAGTTGAATGGCTAACACAGGACACCCAATCTTCTACAGCTTCCGCTCCTAGTCCTCCTAACCTTGACATACCATCCACCTCCAGCTGTGCTTTGGGCACCTCTCAAGTGACCAGTGCCACTTGCCCGCCTGTTGCCACCACCAACACTAGCACCACAGCCGCTTCACTTGATCTGTCAGAGGAGTTATTGACACATCAGTTGGAAGAAATGAGTGATACGCAACCATCATTGACAGAGGATGTAGATAACAGTGATATGTCTCAGTCAGGCAGCATTACAGACATGGAGGTACGGTGTGATGATGATGATGATGATGTTGTACCCGCTGCTGCTTCCTTTGTTGATGTGTCAGATACAAGTGGAGCGGTTGATGATGATGTGTCAGTGGATGTCACGTGGGTGCCTGCTAGAAGAGAAGAAGAAGAGGGGGAAAGTTCAGATGGGGAGACAGAGAGGAGGAGGAGGAGACGAGTTGGAAGCAGGGGGAGGTCGTCGCAAGGAGCTAGTGGCACAGTCAGACAGCATACATCGGCACCCAGGGTCAGCCAGACAGCACGCCGACGCCAATCAACGCATGCTGTTGCCACCACCAGAATGCCATCATCGCAGAGCTCAGCAGTGTGGCATTTTTTTGTGTGTTTGCCTCTGACAACAGTGATGCCATTTGCAACCTGTGCCAAAAGAAACTGAGTCGTGGGAAGTCCAACACCCACCTAGGTACAACTGCTTTGCGAAGGCACATGGTCTCACATCACAAACGCCGATGGGAAGAACACATGAGTAGAAGCAGCACACAAACTCAAAGCCGCCATCCTCCTCCTGCTCTTCAGCCATGTCAACCACTGCTGTCCTCCTTGCCCCCTCTCAACCATCCTCCACTCAGTCTCTCTTACGTAGCAGTTCCTGGTCATTTGCCCACAGTCAGGTCTCTGTCAAGGACATGTTTGAGCGTAAGAAGCCAATTTCTCAAAGTCACCCCCTTGCCCGGCGTCTGACAGCTGGCTTGTCTGAACTCTTAGCCCGCCAGCTTTTACCATACAAGCTGGTGGAGTCTGATGCTTTAAAAAAAATTGTATCTATTGGGACACCGCAGTGGAAGGTACCTGGCAGAAATTTCTTTTCACAAAAGGCAATCCCAAACCTGTACTCAATTGTGTGAAAGGAAGTAATGGCATGACTGGCACACAGCGTTGGAGCAAGGGTCCATATGACCACTGATAGCTGGTCTGCAAAGCATGGTCAGGGCAGGTATATCACCTACACTGCACGTTGGGTAAACCTGCTAATGTCTGATAAGCATGGAATGCGTGGCTCTGCAGAGGAGTTGGTGACACCGCCACGACTTGCAGGCAGGCCTGCTGATACCTCCTCTACTCCTCCTACTCCATCCTCTTCCATAACCTCTTCCTCGGCTGAGTCCTCTTCTGCTTCTGCGTCTTGCTCCACATCAACGGCACCCCCCAGCTCCCCAGGTACTATTCAACATCCCGGATACGGCAGTGTCACGCCGTCTTGGGGTTGACTTGCCTGAAAGCGGAGAGTCATACCGCACCAGCACTCCTGTCCGCTCTGAACGCACAGGTGGATCAGTGGCTGACTCCGCACCAACTGGAGATTGGCAAGGTTGTTTCTGACAATGGAAGTAATTTGGTGGCGGCATTGAAATTGGGCAAGTTGACACATGTGCCGTGCATGGCACATGTGTGTAATCTGATTGTACAACGCTTTGTGCATAAGTACCCAGGCTTACAGGACGTCCTGAAGCAGGCCAGGAAGGTGTGTGGCCATTTCAGGCGTTCCTACACGGCCATGGCGCACTTGTCCGATATCCAGCGTCGAAACAACCTGCCAGTGAGGCGCTTGATTTGCGACAGCCCGACACGGTGGAATTCAACACTCCTAATGTTCGACCGCCTGCTCCAACAAGAAAAAGCTGTTAATGAGTATTTGTATGACCGGGGTGCTAGGACAGCCTCTGGGGAGCTGGGGATTTTATTGCCAAATTACTGGACGCTCATGCGCAATGCCTGTAGGCTCATGCGTCCTTTTGAGGAGTTGACAAACCTTGTCAGTCGCACCGAAGGCACCATCAGCGACATCATACCATTTGTTTTCTTCCTGGAGCGTGCCCTGCGAAGAGTGCTGGATCAGGCCGTAGATGAGCGTGAAGAGGAAGAGTTGTGGTGTCCATCACCACCAGAAACAGCCTTATCAGCATCGCTTGCTGGACCTGCGGCAACGCAGGAAGAGGATTGTGAGGAAGAGGAGTCAGAGGAGGAATGTGGCTTTGAGGAGGAGGAGGAAGACCAAGCACAACAGGCATCCCAGGGTGCTCGTTGTTGTCACGTATCTGGTACCTGTGGTGTTGTACGTGGCTGGGGGGAATAAGATACCCTCAGTGACATCAGTGAGGACGAGGAACGGGACATGATTAGCTCAGCATCCAACCTTGTGCAAATGGGGTCTTTCATGCTGTCGTGCCTGTTGAGGGACCCTCGTATAAAAAAGCTGAAGGAGAACGACTTGTACTGGGTGTCCCTGCTACTAGACCCCGGTATAAGCATAAAGTGCCTGAAATGTTACCAAATTCTGCAAGTCGGAAAGGATGGAGCATTTCAAAAATAAATTAAAAACTATGCTTGACACAGCGTATAAGGGTGATGTCACAGCACAACGGGAATCTAACAGGGGAAGAGATGAAAGTATTCCTCCTCCTTCTCCCATGACCACGGCGGCAAGGACAGGACGCTTTCCTGACGTGTTGTTGATGGAGGACATGCGGACCTTTTTAACTCCTATGCATCGCCAGAGCCTTTCGGAATCCAGCCTCAGAGAAAGACTCAACCGACAGGTAGCAGACTACCTAGCATTAACTGCGGATCTCGACACTCTGAGGAGTGATGGACCCCTTGACTACTGGGTGTGCAGGCTTGACCTGTGGCCTGAGCTATCCCAATTTGCAATCGAACTTCTGGCCTGCCCCGCTTCAAGTGTCCTGTCAGAAAGGACCTTCAGTGCAGCAGGAGGTTTTGTCACTGAGAAGAGAAGTCGCCTAGGTCAAAAAAGTCTTGATTATCTCACCTTTATTAAAATGAATGAGGGATGGATCCCGAAGGGACTGACATTGGGCGATACATTTGAGTAAAAAAGGCCTGATGATGAGATGAGCTGCCTTGGCTACAAATGGTACACACGCTGGCTTTTTTTTTTCTTAGAATGCAGGATGACTTGCGTGACTTATCCGCCAACAACTAGTGTTCAAGCCGCAAGGTTTTAGGGCACATTCTAACTGTTTTACAAACATCAATTTTTCTGGCCGCTGCTACAGCAGCGGCTGCAACAATACCGAATTTTTCAGGCATTTGTACATGCCTAATTTTTCTGGCCTCTGGTGCTGCACTGTGGCTACAAAACTCAAACCAAAAAAAAAGGCACATAACAGTGATTAAACTGTTAAGAATAGTACTACTTAACACACCACTCATATCTGGTGGCACAGTACATTGCACGCGCAGTGCCCCAAATTTGAAGTAGGAGCATCTTTTTCCATCTCACGGTTCCAAAAAATTATCTCCGGGTTCCATCGATGCCATACCTGTACTCTATTGTTCAAAAGGATGGCATATGTGGTGTTTCATGCTGTTGTGCCTGTTGAGGGTCGTGGGCCATCGTATAAAAAGGCTGAAGGAGAACGAACTGTACTGGGTGTCCAAGCACGTTTTTTGTTCAATATTCCCGGTTCCTCTAAATTATCTCTGGGTTCCTCAAATCAATGCTATACCTGTAATCTATTGTGCAAAAGGATGGCATATGTGGTGTTTCATGCTGTTATGCCTGTTGAGGGTCGTGGGCCATCGTATAAAAAGGCTGAAGGAGAACGACCTGTACTGGGTGTCCAAGCATGTTTTTTGTTCAATATTCCCGGTTCCTCTAAATTATCTCCGGGTTCCTCAAATCAATGCCATACCTGTACTCTATTGTGCAAAAGGATGGCATATGTGGTGTTTCATGCTGTTGTGCCTGTTGAGGGTCGTGGGCCATCGTATAAAAAGGCTGAAGGAGAACGACCTGTACTGGGTGTCCAAGCACGTTTTTTATTCAATATTCCCGGTTCCTCCAAATTATCTCCGGGTTCCTCAAATCAATGCCATACCTGTACTCTATTGTGCAAAAGGATGGCATATGTGGTGTTTCATGCTGTTGTGCCTGTTGAGGGTCGTGGGCCAAAGTATAAAAAGGCTGAAGGAGAATGACCTGTAGTGGGTGTCCAAGCACGTTTTTTGTTCAATATTCCCGGTTCCTCTAAATTATCTCCGGGTTCCTCAAATCAATGCCATACCTGTACTCTATTGTTCAAAAGGATGGCATATGTGGTGTTTCATGCTGTTGTGCCTGTTGAGGGTCGTGGGCCATTGTATAAAAAGGCTGAAGGAGAACGAACTGTACTGGGTGTCCAAGCACGTTTTTTGTTCAATATTCCCGGTTCCTCTAAATTATTTCCGGGTTCCTCAAATCAATGCCATACCTGTACTCTATTGTGCAAAAGGATGGCATATGTGGTGTTTCATGCTGTTGTGCCTGTTGAGGGTCATGGGCCATCGTATAAAAAGGCTGAAGGAGAACGACCTGTACTGGGTGTCCAAGCATGTTTTTTGTTCAATATTCCCGGTTCCTCTAAATTATCTCCGGGTTCCTCAAATCAATGCCATACCTGTACTCTATTGTGCAAAAGGATGGCATATGTGGTGTTTCATGCTGTTGTGCCTGTTGAGGGTCGTGGGCCATCGTATAAAAAGGCTGAAGGAGAACGACCTGTACTGGGTGTCCAAGCACGTCTTTTGTTCAGTATTCTCGGTTCCTCTAAATTATCTTCGGGTTCCTCAAATCAATGCCATACCTGTACTCTATTGTGCAAAAGGATGGCATATGTGGTGTTTCATGCTGTTATGCCTGTTGAGGGTCGTGGGCCATCGTATAAAAAGGCTGAAGGAGAAAGACCTGTACTGGGTGTACAAGCACGTTTTTTGTTCAATATTCCCGGTTCCTCTAAATTATCTCCGGGTTCCTCAAATCAATGCCATATCTGTAATCTATTGTGCAAAAGGATGGCATATGTGGTGTTTCCTGCTGTTGTTTCTGTTGAGGGTACGGGACCCTCGTCTAAAAAGGCTGAAGGAGAACAAAGTGTACTGGTTGTCCAAGCATCTTTTTCCATCTCCCGGTTCCTAAAAATGATCTCCGGGTTTCTAAAATGGATGCCATGCCTGTACTCTATTGTGCAAAAGGATGGCATATGTGGTGTTTCCTGCTGTTGTTTCTGTTGAGGGTCCTGGACCCTCTTATAAAAAGGCTGAAGGAGAACGACCTGTACTGGGTGTCCAAGCATGGTTTTTTGTTCAATTTCCTGGTTCCTAAAAATTTTCTCCGGGTTTCTAAAATGGATGCCATACCTGTACTCTATTGTTCAAAAGGATGGCATATGTGGTGTTTACTGCTGTTGTTTCTGTTGAGGGTCCTGGACCCTCTTATAAAAAGGTTGAAAGAGAACGACCTGTACTGGGTGTCCAAACATGTTTTTTTGTTCAATTTCCCGGTTCCTAAAAATTATCTCCAGGTTTCTAAAATGGATGCCATACCTGTACTCTATTGTTCAAGAGGATGGCATATGTGGTGTTTACTGCTGTTGTTTCTGTTGAGGGTCCTGGACCCTCTTATAAAAAGGCTGAAGGAGAACGACCTGTACTGGGTGTACTGTCCAAGCATCTTTTTCCATCTCCCGGTTCCTAAAAATTATCTCTGGGTTTCGAAAATCAATGCCATACCTGTACTGGATTATTCAAAAGGATGGCATATGTGGTGTTTCCTGCTGTTGTTTCTGTTGAGGGTCCGGGACCCTCGTATAAAAAGGATGAAGGAGAACGACCTGTACTGGGTGTACTGTCCAGGCATCTTTTTCCATCTCCCGGTTCCTAAAAATTATCTCCGGGTTTCTAAAATCAATGCCATACCTGTACTGGATTATTCAAAAGGATGGCATATGTGGTGTTTCATGCTGTTGTTTCTGTTGAGGGTCGTGGGCCATCGTATAAAAAGGCTGAAGGAGAACGAACTGTACTGGGTGTCCAAGCACGTTTTTTGTTCAATATTCCCGGTTCCTCTAAATTATCTCTGGGTTCCTCAAATCAATGCTATACCTGTAATCTATTGTGCAAAAGGATGGCATATGTGGTGTTTCATGCTGTTGTGCCTGTTGAGGGTCATGGGCCATCGTATAAAAAGGCTGAAGGAGAACGACCTGTACTGGGTGTCCAAGCATGTTTTTTGTTCAATATTCCCGGTTCCTCTAAATTATCTCCGGGTTCCTCAAATCAATGCCATACCTGTACTCTATTGTGCAAAAGGATGGCATATGTGGTGTTTCATGCTGTTGTGCCTGTTGAGGGTCGTGGGCCATCGTATAAAAAGGCTGAAGGAGAACGACCTGTACTGGGTGTCCAAGCACGTTTTTTATTCAATATTCCCGGTTCCTCCAAATTATCTCCGGGTTCCTCAAATCAATGCCATACCTGTACTCTATTGTGCAAAAGGATGGCATATGTGGTGTTTCATGCTGTTGTGCCTGTTGAGGGTCGTGGGCCAAAGTATAAAAAGGCTGAAGGAGAATGACCTGTAGTGGGTGTCCAAGCACGTTTTTTGTTCAATATTCCCGGTTCCTCTAAATTATCTCCGGGTTCCTCAAATCAATGCCATACCTGTACTCTATTGTTCAAAAGGATGGCATATGTGGTGTTTCATGCTGTTGTGCCTGTTGAGGGTCGTGGGCCATCGTATAAAAAGGCTGAAGGAGAACGAACTGTACTGGGTGTCCAAGCACGTTTTTTGTTCAATATTCCCGGTTCCTCTAAATTATTTCCGGGTTCCTCAAATCAATGCCATACCTGTACTCTATTGTGCAAAAGGATGGCATATGTGGTGTTTCATGCTGTTGTGCCTGTTGAGGGTCATGGGCCATCGTATAAAAAGGCTGAAGGAGAACGACCTGTACTGGGTGTCCAAGCATGTTTTTTGTTCAATATTCCCGGTTCCTCTAAATTATCTCCGGGTTCCTCAAATCAATGCCATACCTGTACTCTATTGTGCAAAAGGATGGCATATGTGGTGTTTCATGCTGTTGTGCCTGTTGAGGGTCGTGGGCCATCGTATAAAAAGGCTGAAGGAGAACGACCTGTACTGGGTGTCCAAGCACGTCTTTTGTTCAGTATTCTCGGTTCCTCTAAATTATCTTCGGGTTCCTCAAATCAATGCCATACCTGTACTCTATTGTGCAAAAGGATGGCATATGTGGTGTTTCATGCTGTTATGCCTGTTGAGGGTCGTGGGCCATCGTATAAAAAGGCTGAAGGAGAAAGACCTGTACTGGGTGTACAAGCACGTTTTTTGTTCAATATTCCCGGTTCCTCTAAATTATCTCCGGGTTCCTCAAACAATGCCATATCTGTAATCTATTGTGCAAAAGGATGGCATATGTGGTGTTTCCTGCTGTTGTTTCTGTTGAGGGTACGGGACCCTCGTCTAAAAAGGCTGAAGGAGAACAAAGTGTACTGGTTGTCCAAGCATCTTTTTCCATCTCCCGGTTCCTAAAAATGATCTCCGGGTTTCTAAAATGGATGCCATGCCTGTACTCTATTGTGCAAAAGGATGGCATATGTGGTGTTTCCTGCTGTTGTTTCTGTTGAGGGTCCTGGACCCTCTTATAAAAAGGCTGAAGGAGAACGACCTGTACTGGGTGTCCAAGCATGGTTTTTTGTTCAATTTCCTGGTTCCTAAAAATTTTCTCCGGGTTTCTAAAATGGATGCCATACCTGTACTCTATTGTTCAAAAGGATGGCATATGTGGTGTTTACTGCTGTTGTTTCTGTTGAGGGTCCTGGACCCTCTTATAAAAAGGTTGAAAGAGAACGACCTGTACTGGGTGTCCAAACATGTTTTTTTGTTCAATTTCCCGGTTCCTAAAAATTATCTCCAGGTTTCTAAAATGGATGCCATACCTGTACTCTATTGTTCAAAAGGATGGCATATGTGGTGTTTACTGCTGTTGTTTCTGTTGAGGGTCCTGGACCCTCTTATACAAAGGCTGAAGGAGAACGACCTGTACTGGGTGTACTGTCCAAGCATCTTTTTCCATCTCCCGGTTCCTAAAAATTATCTCTGGGTTTCGAAAATCAATGCCATACCTGTACTGGATTATTCAAAAGGATGGCATATGTGGTGTTTCCTGCTGTTGTTTCTGTTGAGGGTCCGGGACCCTCGTATAAAAAGGATGAAGGAGAACGACCTGTACTGGGTGTACTGTCCAGGCATCTTTTTCCATCTCCCGGTTCCTAAAAATTATCTCCGGGTTTCTAAAATCAATGCCATACCTGTACTGGATTATTCAAAAGGATGGCATATGTGGTGTTTCCTGCTGTTGTTTCTGTTGAGGGTCCGGGACCCTCTTATAAAAAGGCTGAAGGAAGTGTACTGGGTGTCCAATCATTTTTTTTTTTCAATTTCCCGGTTCCTAAAAATTATCTCCGGGTTCCTAAAATCGATGCCACACCTGTACTGGATTATTCAAAAGGATGGCATATGTGGTGTTTCCTGCTGTTGTTTCTGTTGAGGGTCCGGGACCCTCGTATAAAAAGTCTGAAGGAGAACGAAGTGTACTGGGTGTCCAATCATGTTTTTTTTTCAATTTCCTGGTTCCTAAAAATTATCTCTGGGTTCCTAAAATCGATGTGATACCTGTACTGGATTATTCAAAAGGATGGCATATGTGGTGTTTCCTGCTGTTGTTTCTGTTGAGGGTCCTGGACCCTTGTCTAAAAAGGCTGAAGGAGAACGAAGTGTACTGGTTGTCCAAGCATTTTTTCCATCTCCCGGTTCCTAAAAATTATCTCCGGGTTCCTAAAATGGATGCCATACCTGTACTGGATTGTTCAAAAGGATGGCATATGTGGTGTTTCCTGCTGTTGTTTCTGTTGAGGGTCCGGGACCCTCTTATAAAAAGGCTGAAGGAGAACGACCTGTACTGAGTGTACTGTCCAAGCATCTTTTTCCATCTCCCGGTTCCTAAAAATTATCTCTGGGTTCCTAAAATGGATGCCATACCTGTACTGGATTGTTCAAAAGGATGGCATATGTGGTGTTTCCTGCTGTTGTTTCTTTTGAGGGTCTGGGACCCTCGTATAAAAAGGCTGAAGGAGAACGAAGTGTACTGGGTGTCCAATCATTTTTTTTGTTCAATTTCCCGGTTCCTAAAAATTATCTCCAGGTTTCTAAAATCAATGCCATACCTGTAATCTATTGTTCAAAAGGATGGCATATGTGCTGTTTCCTGCTGTTGTTTCTGTTGAGGGTCCTGGACCCTCTTATAAAAAGGCTGAAGGAGAACGACCTGTACTGAGTGTACTGTCCAAGCATCTTTTTCCATCTCCCGGTTCCTAAAAATTATCTCTGGGTTTCTAAAATCAATGCCATACCTGTACTGGATTATTCAAAAGGATGGCATATGTGGTGTTTCCTGCTGTTGTTTCTGTTGAGGGTCCTGGACCCTTGTCTAAAAAGGCTGAAGGACAACGAAGTGTACTGGTTGTCCAAGCATTTTTTCCATCTCCCGGTTCCTAAAAATTATCTCTGGGTTCCTAAAATGGATGCCATACCTGTACTGGATTGTTCAAAAGGATGGCATATGTGGTGTTTCCTGCTGTTGTTTCTGTTGAGGGTCCGGGACCCTCGTATAAAAAGGCTGAAGGAGAACGAAGTGTACTGGGTGTCCAATCATTTTTTTTGTTCAATTTCCCGGTTCCTAAAAATTATCTCCGGGTTTCTAAAATCAATGCCATACCTGTAATCTATTGTTCAAAAGGATGGCATATGTGCTGTTTCCTGCTGTTGTTTCTGTTGAGGGTCCTGGACCCTCTTATAAAAAGGCTGAAGGAGAACGACCTGTACTGAGTGTATTGTCTAAGCATCTTTTTCCATCTCCCGGTTCCTAAACATTATCTCCGGGTTCCTAAAATGGATGCCATACCTGTACTAGATTGTTCAAAAGGGTGGCATATGTGAGGTTTCCTGCTGTTGTTTCTGTTGAGGGTCCGGGACCCTCGTATAAAAAGGCTGAAGGAGAACGAAGTGTACTGGGTGTCCAATCATTTTTTTTGTTCAATTTCCCGGTTCCTAAAAATTATCTCCGGGTTTCTAAAATCAATGCCATACCTGTAATCTATTGTTCAAAAGGATGGCATATGTGCTGTTTCCTGCTGTTGTTTCTGTTGAGGGTCCTGGACCCTCTTATAAAAAGGCTGAAGGAGAACGACCTGTACTGAGTGTACTGTCCAAGCATCTTTTTCCATCTCCCGGTTCCTAAAAATTATCTCCGGGTTTCTAAAATCAATGCCATACCTGTACTGGATTATTCAAAAGGATGGCATATGTGGTGTTTCCTGCTGTTGTTTCTGTTGATGGTCCGGGACCCTCGTATAAAAAGGCTGAAGGTGAACGAAGTGTACTGGGTGTCTAATCATGTTTTTTTTTTCAATTTCCTAGTTCCTAAAAATTATCTCCGGGTTCCTAAAATTGATGCCATACCTGTACTCTATCGTGCAAAAGGATGGCATAGGTGGTGTTTCCTGCTGTTGTGTCTGTTGAGGGTCCTGGACCCTCGTCTACAAAGGCGGAAGGAGAACGACCTGTACTGGATGTCAAAGCATCTTTTTCCATCTCCCGGTTCCTAAAAATTATCTCTGGGTTCCTAAAATGGATGCCATACCTGTACTCTATTGTGCAAAAGGATGGCATATGTGGTGTTTCATGCTGTTGTGCCTGTTGAGGGTCGTGGGCCATCGTATAAAAAGGCTGGAGGAGAACGACCTGTACTGCCTTGCTGCTCCTTTCAGGCAGGCCAGCTCTTTGCATACAGGCCCACAGACTCTGTAACAGATCCCTCTTTTAGGGAGAGGTGCAGCCATAATGCAGGGTCAGAACCACTGTCTGCAACTGGTATACTTGATTGTGCAAAAGGAAGTAACCTTACCATGGTTCCCTGACCGCACGTCTTGTTGTTATATTTGGTGGGGTTAATCAGGCAGGCCGTATAGACCTCCCCCGATAGGGGGAGTAAAAGGGATTAAAGTGCTAAGAATAGTACAACTTAACACAACCTAGTTACCATGGGTCCCAGACCGCATGTCTTGTTGTTATATTTGTTGAGGGTAATCAGGCAGGCCGTATAGACCTCCGGGAGTTACAGGGATTAGAGTGCTAAGAATAGTACTAATATAAACACAACCTAGTTACCATGGGTCTCGTGTCCGGACTGTTTTGAGACAGCCACTTGTGTTTTTGACAAATTTGAAGTAGGAGGACAGACCAATCACAGGGATTAAACTGCTAAGAATAGTACTACTTAAGACAACCTAGTTATACCAGTACCACCATGGGTCCCAAACCGCATGTTTGGTTGTTATACTTTGTCAGGGTAATCATGCAGGCCATATAGACCTCCCCCGATAGGGGGAGTTACAGGGATGAAAGTGCTAAGAATAGTACTACTTAACACAACCTAGTTACCATGGGAACCAGGCCGCATGTTTTGTTGTTATACTTTGTCAGGGTAATCATGCAGGCCATATAGACCTCCCCTGATAGGGGGAGTAACAGGGATTAAATTGCTAAGAATAGTACTACTTAACACAACATAGTTACCATGGGTCCCAGACCGCATGTCTTATTATTATATTTTGTCAGGATAATCATGCAGGCCATATACACCTCCCCGATAGGGGGAGTAACAGGGATTAAAGTGCTAACAATAGTACTACTTAACACAACCTAGTTACCATGGGTCCCAGACAGCATGTTTTGTTGTTATACTTTGTCAGGGAAATCATGCAGGCCATATAGACCTCCCCCGATAGGGGAAGTAACAGGGATTAAAGTGCTAAGAATAGTACCACTTAACACAACCTAGTTACCAAGGGTCCCAGACCGCATGTCTTATTATTATATTTTGTCAGGATAATCATGCAGGCCATATACACCTCCCCTGATAGGGGGAGTAACAGGGATTAAAGTGCTAAGAATAGTAATACTTAACACAACCTAGTTACCATGGGTCCCAGACCGCATGTTTTGTTATTATACTTTGTCAGGGTAATCATGCAGGCCATATAGACCTCCCCCGATAGGGGGAGTAACAGGGATTAAAGTGCTAAGAATAGTACTATTTAACACAACCTAGTTACCATGGGTCCCAGACCGCATGTCTTATTATTATATTTTGTCAGGATAATCATGTAGGCCATATACACCTCCCCCGATAGGGGGAGTAACAGGGATTAAAGTGCTAAGAATAGTACTACTTAAGACAACCTAGTTATACCAGTACCACCATGGGTCCCAGACCGCATGTTTGGTTGTTATACTTTGTCAGGGTAATTATGCAGGCCATATAGACCTCCCCCGATAGGGGGAGTTACAGGGATGAAAGTGCTAAGAATAGTACTACTTAACACAACCTAGTTAAATTTGAAGTAGGAGGACAGACCAATCACAGGGATTAAACTGCTAAGAATAGTACTACTTAAGACAACCTAGTTATACCAGTACCACCATGGGTCCCAGACCGCATGTTTGGTTGTTATACTTTGTCAGGGTAATTATGCAGGCCATATAGACCTCCCCCGATAGGGGGAGTAACAGGGATTAAATTGCTAACAATAGTACTACTTAACACAACCTAGTTACCATGGGTCCCAGACCGCATGTCTTATTATATTTTGTCAGGATAATCACGCAGGCCATATACACCTCCCCGATAGGGGGAGTAACAGGGATGAAAGTGCTAAGAATAGTACTACTTAACACAACCTAGTTACCATGGGAACCAGGCCGCATGTTTTGTTGTTATACTTTGTCAGGGTAATCATGCAGGCCATATAGACCTCCCCCGATAGGGGGAGTAACAGGGATTAAATTGCTAACAATAGTACTACTTAACACAACCTAGTTACCATGGGTCCCAGACAGCATGTTTTGTTGTTATACTTTGTCAGGGTAATCATGCAGGCCATATAGACCTCCCCCGATAGGGGGAGTAACAGGGATTAAAGTGCTAAGAATAGTACCACTTAACACAACCTAGTTACCAAGGGTCCCAGACCGCATGTCTTATTATTATATTTTGTCAGGATAATCATGCAGGCCATATACACCTCCCCTGATAGGGGGAGAAACAGGGATTAAAGTGCTAAGAATAGTAATACTTAACACAACCTAGTTACCATGGGTCCCAGACCGCATGTTTTGTTATTATACTTTGTCAGGGTAATCATGCAGGCCATATAGACCTCCCCCGATAGGGGGAGTAACAGGGATTAAAGTGCTAAGAATAGTACTATTTAACACAACCTAGTTACCATGGGTCCCAGACCGCATGTCTTATTATTATATTTTGTCAGGGTAATTATGCAGGCCATATAGACCTCCCCCGATAGGGGGAGTTACAGGGATGAAAGTGCTAAGAATAGTACTACTTAACACAACCTAGTTAAATTTGAAGTAGGAGGACAGACCAATCACAGGGATTAAACTGCTAAGAATAGTACTACTTAAGACAACCTAGTTATACCAGTACCACCATGGGTCCCAGACCGCATGTTTGGTTGTTATACTTTGTCAGGGTAATTATGCAGGCCATATAGACCTCCCCCGATAGGGGGAGTAACAGGGATTAAATTGCTAACAATAGTACTACTTAACACAACCTAGTTACCATGGGTCCCAGACCGCATGTCTTATTATATTTTGTCAGGATAATCACGCAGGCCATATACACCTCCCCGATAGGGGGAGTAACAGGGATGAAAGTGCTAAGAATAGTACTACTTAACACAACCTAGTTACCATGGGAACCAGGCCGCATGTTTTGTTGTTATACTTTGTCAGGGTAATCATGCAGGCCATATAGACCTCCCCCGATAGGGGGAGTAACAGGGATTAAATTGCTAACAATAGTACTACTTAACACAACCTAGTTACCATGGGTCCCAGACAGCATGTTTTGTTGTTATACTTTGTCAGGGTAATCATGCAGGCCATATAGACCTCCCCCGATAGGGGGAGTAACAGGGATTAAAGTGCTAAGAATAGTACCACTTAACACAACCTAGTTACCAAGGGTCCCAGACCGCATGTCTTATTATTATATTTTGTCAGGATAATCATGCAGGCCATATACACCTCCCCTGATAGGGGGAGAAACAGGGATTAAAGTGCTAAGAATAGTAATACTTAACACAACCTAGTTACCATGGGTCCCAGACCGCATGTTTTGTTATTATACTTTGTCAGGGTAATCATGCAGGCCATATAGACCTCCCCCGATAGGGGGAGTAACAGGGATTAAAGTGCTAAGAATAGTACTATTTAACACAACCTAGTTACCATGGGTCCCAGACCGCATGTCTTATTATTATATTTTGTCAGGATAATCATGCAGGCCATATACACCTCCCCCGATAGGGGGAGTAACAGGGATTAAAGTGCTAAGAATAGTACTACTTAACACAACCTAGTTACCATGGGTCCCAGACCGCATGTTTTGTTGTTATACTTTGTCAAGGTAATCATGCAGGCCATATAGACCTCCCCCGATAGGGGGAGTAACAGGGATTAAAGTGCTAAGAATAGTACTACTTAACACAACCTAGTTACCATGGGTCCCAGACCGCATGTCTTATTATATTTTGTCAGGATAATCATGCAGGCCATATACACCTCCCCCGATAGGGGGAGTAACAGGGATTAAAGTGCTAAGAGTAGTACTACTTAACACAACCTAGTTACCATGGGTCCCAGACCGCATGTTTTGTTGTTACACTTTGTCAGGGTAATCATGCAAGCCATATAGACCTCCCCTGATAGGGGGAGTAAGAGGGATTAAACTGCTAAGAACAGTACTACTTTAAACAACCTAGTTACCATGGGTCCCAGACCGCGTGTCTTGTTGTGATACTTTGTCAGGGTAATCGTGAAGGCCATATAGACCTCCCCCGATAGGGGGAGTTACAGGGATTAAAGTGCTAACAATAATACTACTTAACACAACCTAGTTACCATGGGTCCCAGACCGCATGTTTAATTATTAAACTTTGTCAGGGAAATTATATATCTAACAAATCTATATATTTATCTTCTATCGATTCTATCTATCAATCTATGTATATCTATCTATCAAATCTATCTATCTCGTGTCCGGACTGTTTTGAGACAGCCACTTGTGTTTTTGACAAATTTGAAGTAGGAGGACAGACCAATCACAGGGATTAAACTGCTAAGAATAGTACTACTTAAGACAACCTAGTTATACCAGTACCACCATGGGTTCCAGACCGCATGTTTGGTTGTTATACTTTGTCAGGGTAATTATGCAGGCCATATAGACCTCCCCCGATAGGGGGAGTTACAGGGATGAAAGTGCTAAGAATAGTACTACTTAACACAACCTAGTTACCATGGGTCCCAGGCCGCATGTTTTGTTGTTATATTTTGTCAGGGTAATCATGCAGGCCATATAGACCTCCCCCGATAGGGGGAGTAACAGGGATTAAAGTGCTAAGAATAGTACTACTTAACACAACCTAGTTACCATGGGTCCCAGACCGCATGTCTTATTATATTTTGTCAGGATAATCATGCAGGCCATATACACCTCCCCGATAGGGGGAGTAACAGGGATGAAAGTGCTAAGAATAGTACTACTTAACACAACCTAGTTACCATGGGTCCCAGACCGCATGTTTTGTTGTTATACTTTGTCAGGGTAATCATGCAGGCCATATAGACCTCCCCCGATAGGCGGAGTAACAGGGATTAAAGTGCTAAGAATAGTACTACTTAACACAACCTAGTTACCATGGGTCCCAGACCGCATGTCTTATTATTATATTTTGTCAGATAATCATGCAGGCCATATACACTTCCCCCGATAGGGGGAGTAACAGGGATGAAAGTGCTAAGAATAGTACTACTTAACACAACCTAGTTACCATGGGTCCCAGGCCGCATGTTTTGTTGTTATATTTTGTCAGGGTAATCATGCAGGCCATATAGACCTCCCCCGATAGGCGGAGTAACAGGGATTAAAGTGCTAAGAATAGTACTACTTAACACAACCTAGTTACCATGGGTCCCAGACCGCATGTCTTATTATATTTTGTCAGGATAATCATGCAGGCCATATACACCTCCCCGATAGGGGGAGTAACAGGGATGAAAGTGCTAAGAATAGTACTACTTAACACAACCTAGTTACCATGGGTCCCAGACCGCATGTTTTGTTATTATACTTTGTCAGGGTAATCATGCAGGCCATATAGACCTCCCCCGATAGGGGGAGTAACAGGGATTAAAGTGCTAAGAATAGTACTATTTAACACAACCTAGTTACCATGGGTCCCAGACCGCATGTCTTATTATTATATTTTGTCAGGATAATCATGCAGGCCATATACACCTCCCCCTATCGGGGGAGTAACAGGGATTAAAGTGCTAAGAATAGTACTACTTAACACAACCTAGTTACCATGGGTCCCAGACCGCATGTTTTGTTGTTATACTTTGTCAAGGTAATCATGCAGGCCATATAGACCTCCCCCGATAGGGGGAGTAACAGGGATTAAAGTGCTAAGAATAGTACTACTTAACACAACCTAGTTACCATGGGTCCCAGACCGCATGTCTTATTATATTTTGTCAGGATAATCATGCAGGCCATATACACCTCCCCCGATAGGGGGAGTAACAGGGATTAAAGTGCTAAGAGTAGTACTACTTAACACAACCTAGTTACCATGGGTCCCAGACCGCATGTTTTGTTGTTACACTTTGTCAGGGTAATCATGCAAGCCATATAGACCTCCCCTGATAGGGGGAGTAAGAGGGATTAAACTGCTAAGAACAGTACTACTTTAAACAACCTAGTTACCATGGGTCCCAGACCGCGTGTCTTGTTGTGATACTTTGTCAGGGTAATCGTGAAGGCCATATAGACCTCCCCCGATAGGGGGAGTTACAGGGATTAAAGTGCTAACAATAATACTACTTAACACAACCTAGTTACCATGGGTCCCAGACCGCATGTTTAATTATTATACTTTGTCAGGGAAATTATATATCTAACAAATCTATATATTTATCTTCTATCGATTCTATCTATCAATCTATGTATATCTATCTATCAAATCTATCTATCTCGTGTCCGGACTGTTTTGAGACAGCCACTTGTGTTTTTGACAAATTTGAAGTAGGAGGACAGACCAATCACAGGGATTAAACTGCTAAGAATAGTACTACTTAAGACAACCTAGTTATACCAGTACCACCATGGGTTCCAGACCGCATGTTTGGTTGTTATACTTTGTCAGGGTAATTATGCAGGCCATATACACTTCCCCCGATAGGGGGAGTAACAGGGATTAAAGTGCTAAGAATAGTACTACTTAACACAACCTAGTTACCATGGGTCCCAGACAGCATGTTTTGTTGTTATACTTTGTCAGGGTAATCATGCAGGCCATATAGACCTCCCCCGATAGGGGGAGTAACAGGGATTAAAGTGCTAACAATAGTACTACTTAACACAACCTAGTTACCATGGCTCCCAGACCGCATGTTTTATTATTATACTTTTTCAGGGTAATTATATATCTATCAAATCTATCTATTTATCTTCTATCGATTCTATCTAACTATCAATCTATGTACATCTATCTATCAAATCTATCTATCTCGTGGCCGGACTGTTTGAGACAGCCACTTGTGTTTAGGACAAATTTGAAGTAGGAGGACAGACCAATCACAGGGATTAAACTGCTAAGAATAGTACTACTTAAGACAACCTAGTTATACCAGTACCACCATGGGTTCCAGACCGCATGTTTGGTTGTTATACTTTGTCAGGGTAATTATGCAGGCCATATAGACCTCCCCCGATAGGGGGAGTTACAGGGATGAAAGTGCTAAGAATAGTACTACTTAACACAACCTAGTTACCATGGGTCCCAGGCCGCATGTTTTGTTGTTATACTTTGTCAGGGTAATCATGCAGGCCATATAGACCTCCCCCGATAGGGGGAGTAACAGGGATTAAATTGCTAAGAATAGTACTACTTAACACAACCTAGTTACCATGGGTCCCAGACCGCATGTCTTTTTATATTTTGTCAGGATAATCATGCAGGCCATATACACCTCCCCGATAGGGGGAGTAACAGGGATGAAAGTGCTTAGAATAGTACTACTTAACACAACCTAGTTACCATGGGTCCCAGACCGCATGTTTTGTTGTTACACTTTGTCAGGGTAATCATGCAAGCCATATAGACCCCCCCTGATAGGGGGAGTAAGAGGGATTAAACTGCTAAGAACAGTACTACTTTAAACAACCTAGTTACCATGGGTCCCAGACCGCGTGTCTTGTTGTGATACTTTGTCAGGGTAATCGTGAAGGCCATATAGACCTCCCCCGATAGGGGGAGTTACAGGGATTAAAGTGCTAACAATAATACTACTTAACACAACCTAGTTACCATGGGTCCCAGACCGCATGTTTAATTATTATACTTTGTCAGGGAAATTATATATCTAACAAATCTATATATTTATCTTCTATCGATTCTATCTATCAATCTATGTATATCTATCTATCAAATCTATCTATCTCGTGTCCGGACTGTTTTGAGACAGCCACTTGTGTTTTTGACAAATTTGAAGTAGGAGGACAGACCAATCACAGGGATTAAACTGCTAAGAATAGTACTACTTAAGACAACCTAGTTATACCAGTACCACCATGGGTTCCAGACCGCATGTTTGGTTGTTATACTTTGTCAGGGTAATTATGCAGGCCATATAGACCTCCCCCGATAGGGGGAGTTACAGGGATGAAAGTGCTAAGAATAGTACTACTTAACACAACCTAGTTACCATGGGTCCCAGGCCGCATGTTTTGTTGTTATATTTTGTCAGGGTAATCATGCAGGCCATATAGACCTCCCCCGATAGGCGGAGTAACAGGGATTAAAGTGCTAAGAATAGTACTACTTAACACAACCTAGTTACCATGGGTCCCAGACCGCATGTCTTATTATATTTTGTCAGGATAATCATGCAGGCCATATACACCTCCCCGATAGGGGGAGTAACAGGGATGAAAGTGCTAAGAATAGTACTACTTAACACAACCTAGTTACCATGGGTCCCAGACCGCATGTTTTGTTGTTATAGTTTGTCAGGGTAATCATGCAGGCCATATAGACCTCCCCCGATAGGCGGAGTAACAGGGATTAAAGTGCTAAGAATAGTACTACTTAACACAACCTAGTTACCATGGGTCCCAGACCGCATGTCTTATTATTATATTTTGTCAGATAATCATGCAGGCCATATACACTTCCCCCGATAGGGGGAGTAACAGGGATGAAAGTGCTAAGAATAGTACTACTTAACACAACCTAGTTACCATGGGTCCCAGGCCGCATGTTTTGTTGTTATATTTTGTCAGGGTAATCATGCAGGCCATATAGACCTCCCCCGATAGGCGGAGTAACAGGGATTAAAGTGCTAAGAATAGTACTACTTAACACAACCTAGTTACCATGGGTCCCAGACCGCATGTCTTATTATATTTTGTCAGGATAATCATGCAGGCCATATACACCTCCCCGATAGGGGGAGTAACAGGGATGAAAGTGCTAAGAATAGTACTACTTAACACAACCTAGTTACCATGGGTCCCAGACCGCATGTCTTATTATTATATTTTGTCAGGATAATCATGCAGGCCATATACACCTCCCCTGATAGGGGGAGAAACAGGGATTAAAGTGCTAAGAATAGTAATACTTAACACAACCTAGTTACCATGGGTCCCAGACCGCATGTTTTGTTATTATACTTTGTCAGGGTAATCATGCAGGCCATATAGACCTCCCCCGATAGGGGGAGTAACAGGGATTAAAGTGCTAAGAATAGTACTATTTAACACAACCTAGTTACCATGGGTCCCAGACCGCATGTCTTATTATTATATTTTGTCAGGATAATCATGCAGGCCATATACACCTCCCCCGATAGGGGGAGTAACAGGGATTAAAGTGTTAAGAATAGTACTACTTAACACAACCTAGTTACCATGGGTCCCAGACCGCATGTTTTGTTGTTATACTTTGTCAAGGTAATCATGCAGGCCATATAGACCTCCCCCGATAGGGGGAGTAACAGGGATTAAAGTGCTAAGAATAGTACTACTTAACACAACCTAGTTACCATGGGTCCCAGACCGCATGTCTTATTATATTTTGTCAGGATAATCATGCAGGCCATATACACCTCCCCCGATAGGGGGAGTAACAGGGATTAAAGTGCTAAGAGTAGTACTACTTAACACAACCTAGTTACCATGGGTCCCAGACCGCATGTTTTGTTGTTACACTTTGTCAGGGTAATCATGCAAGCCATATAGACCTCCCCTGATAGGGGGAGTAAGAGGGATTAAACTGCTAAGAACAGTACTACTTTAAACAACCTAGTTACCATGGGTCCCAGACCGCGTGTCTTGTTGTGATACTTTGTCAGGGTAATCGTGAAGGCCATATAGACCTCCCCCGATAGGGGGAGTTACAGGGATTAAAGTGCTAACAATAATACTACTTAACACAACCTAGTTACCATGGGTCCCAGACCGCATGTTTAATTATTATACTTTGTCAGGGAAATTATATATCTAACAAATCTATATATTTATCTTCTATCGATTCTATCTATCAATCTATGTATATCTATCTATCAAATCTATCTATCTCGTGTCCGGACTGTTTTGAGACAGCCACTTGTGTTTTTGACAAATTTGAAGTAGGAGGACAGACCAATCACAGGGATTAAACTGCTAAGAATAGTACTACTTAAGACAACCTAGTTATACCAGTACCACCATGGGTTCCAGACCGCATGTTTGGTTGTTATACTTTGTCAGGGTAATTATGCAGGCCATATAGACCTCCCCCGATAGGGGGAGTTACAGGGATGAAAGTGCTAAGAATAGTACTACTTAACACAACCTAGTTACCATGGGTCCCAGGCCGCATGTTTTGTTGTTATACTTTGTCAGGGTAATCATGCAGGCCATATAGACCTCCCCCGATAGGCGGAGTAACAGGGATTAAAGTGCTAAGAATAGTACTACTTAACACAACCTAGTTACCATGGGTCCCAGACCGCATGTCTTATTATATTTTGTCAGGATAATCATGCAGGCCATATACACCTCCCCGATAGGGGGAGTAACAGGGATTAAAGTGCTAAGAATAGTACTACTTAACACAACCTAGTTACCATGGGTCCCAGACCGCATGTTTTGTTGTTATACTTTGTCAGGGTAATCATGCAGGCCATATAGACCTCCCCCGATAGGCGGAGTAACAGGGATTAAAGTGCTAAGAATAGTACTACTTAACACAACCTAGTTACCATGGGTCCCAGACCGCATGTCTTATTATTATATTTTGTCAGGATAATCATGCAGGCCATATACACTTCCCCCGATAGGGGGAGTAACAGGGATTAAAGTGCTAAGAATAGTACTACTTAACACAACCTAGTTACCATGGGTCCCAGACAGCATGTTTTGTTGTTATACTTTGTCAGGGTAATCATGCAGGCCATATAGACCTCCCCCGATAGGGGGAGTAACAGGGATTAAAGTGCTAAGAATAGTACTACTTAACACAACCTAGTTACCATGGGTCCCAGACCGCATGTCTTATTATATTTTGTCAGGATAATCATGCAGGCCATATACACCTCCCCGATAGGGGGAGTAACAGGGATGAAAGTGCTAAGAATAGTACTACTTAACACAACCTAGTTACCATGGGTCCCAGACCGCATGTTTTGTTGTTATACTTTGTCAGGGTAATCATGCAGGCCATATAGACCTCCCCCGATAGGCGGAGTAACAGGGATTAAAGTGCTAAGAATAGTACTACTTAACACAACCTAGTTACCATGGGTCCCAGACCGCATGTCTTATTATTATATTTTGTCAGGATAATCATGCAGGCCATATACACTTCCCCCGATAGGGGGAGTAACAGGGATTAAAGTGCTAAGAATAGTACTACTTAACACAACCTAGTTACCATGGGTCCCAGACAGCATGTTTTGTTGTTATACTTTGTCAGGGTAATCATGCAGGCCATATAGACCTCCCCCGATAGGGGGAGTAACAGGGATTAAAGTGCTAACAATAGTACTACTTAACACAACCTAGTTACCATGGCTCCCAGACCGCATGTTTTATTATTATACTTTTTCAGGGTAATTATATATCTATCAAATCTATCTATTTATCTTCTATCGATTCTATCTAACTATCAATCTATGTACATCTATCTATCAAATCTATCTATCTCGTGGCCGGACTGTTTGAGACAGCCACTTGTGTTTAGGACAAATTTGAAGTAGGAGGACAGACCAATCACAGGGATTAAACTGCTAAGAATAGTACTACTTAAGACAACCTAGTTATACCAGTACCACCATGGGTTCCAGACCGCATGTTTGGTTGTTATACTTTGTCAGGGTAATTATGCAGGCCATATAGACCTCCCCCGATAGGGGGAGTTACAGGGATGAAAGTGCTAAGAATAGTACTACTTAACACAACCTAGTTACCATGGGTCCCAGGCCGCATGTTTTGTTGTTATACTTTGTCAGGGTAATCATGCAGGCCATATAGACCTCCCCCGATAGGGGGAGTAACAGGGATTAAATTGCTAAGAATAGTACTACTTAACACAACCTAGTTACCATGGGTCCCAGACCGCATGTCTTATTATATTTTGTCAGGATAATCATGCAGGCCATATACACCTCCCCGATAGGGGGAGTAACAGGGATGAAAGTGCTTAGAATAGTACTACTTAACACAACCTAGTTACCATGGGTCCCAGACCGCATGTTTTGTTGTTACACTTTGTCAGGGTAATCATGCAAGCCATATAGACCCCCCCTGATAGGGGGAGTAAGAGGGATTAAACTGCTAAGAACAGTACTACTTTAAACAACCTAGTTACCATGGGTCCCAGACCGCGTGTCTTGTTGTGATACTTTGTCAGGGTAATCGTGAAGGCCATATAGACCTCCCCCGATAGGGGGAGTTACAGGGATTAAAGTGCTAACAATAATACTACTTAACACAACCTAGTTACCATGGGTCCCAGACCGCATGTTTAATTATTATACTTTGTCAGGGAAATTATATATCTAACAAATCTATATATTTATCTTCTATCGATTCTATCTATCAATCTATGTATATCTATCTATCAAATCTATCTATCTCGTGTCCGGACTGTTTTGAGACAGCCACTTGTGTTTTTGACAAATTTGAAGTAGGAGGACAGACCAATCACAGGGATTAAACTGCTAAGAATAGTACTACTTAAGACAACCTAGTTATACCAGTACCACCATGGGTTCCAGACCGCATGTTTGGTTGTTATACTTTGTCAGGGTAATTATGCAGGCCATATAGACCTCCCCCGATAGGGGGAGTTACAGGGATGAAAGTGCTAAGAATAGTACTACTTAACACAACCTAGTTACCATGGGTCCCAGGCCGCATGTTTTGTTGTTATACTTTGTCAGGGTAATCATGCAGGCCATATAGACCTCCCCCGATAGGGGGAGTAACAGGGATTAAATTGCTAAGAATAGTACTACTTAACACAACCTAGTTACCATGGGTCCCAGACCGCATGTTTTGTTGTTATACTTTGTCAGGGTAATCATGCAGGCCATATAGACCTCCCCCGATAGGGGGAGTAACAGGGATTAAATTGCTAAGAATAGTACTACTTAACACAACCTAGTTACCATGGGTCCCAGACCGCATGTCTTATTATATTTTGTCAGGATAATCATGCAGGCCATATACACCTCCCCGATAGGGGGAGTAACAGGGATGAAAGTGCTTAGAATAGTACTACTTAACACAACCTAGTTACCATGGGTCCCAGACCGCATGTTTTGTTGTTACACTTTGTCAGGGTAATCATGCAAGCCATATAGACCCCCCCTGATAGGGGGAGTAAGAGGGATTAAACTGCTAAGAACAGTACTACTTTAAACAACCTAGTTACCATGGGTCCCAGACCGCGTGTCTTGTTGTGATACTTTGTCAGGGTAATCGTGAAGGCCATATAGACCTCCCCCGATAGGGGGAGTTACAGGGATTAAAGTGCTAACAATATTACTACTTAACACAACCTAGTTACCATGGGTCCCAGACCGCATGTTTAATTATTATACTTTGTCAGGGAAATTATATATCTAACAAATCTATATATTTATCTTCTATCGATTCTATCTATCAATCTATGTATATCTATCTATCAAATCTATCTATCTCGTGTCCGGACTGTTTTGAGACAGCCACTTGTGTTTTTGACAAATTTGAAGTAGGAGGACAGACCAATCACAGGGATTAAACTGCTAAGAATAGTACTACTTAAGACAACCTAGTTATACCAGTACCACCATGGGTTCCAGACCGCATGTTTGGTTGTTATACTTTGTCAGGGTAATTATGCAGGCCATATAGACCTCCCCCGATAGGGGGAGTTACAGGGATGAAAGTGCTAAGAATAGTACTACTTAACACAACCTAGTTACCATGGGTCCCAGGCCGCATGTTTTGTTGTTATATTTTGTCAGGGTAATCATGCAGGCCATATAGACCTCCCCCGATAGGCGGAGTAACAGGGATTAAAGTGCTAAGAATAGTACTACTTAACACAACCTAGTTACCATGGGTCCCAGACCGCATGTCTTATTATATTTTGTCAGGATAATCATGCAGGCCATATACACCTCCCCGATAGGGGGAGTAACAGGGATTAAAGTGCTAAGAATAGTACTACTTAACACAACCTAGTTACCATGGGTCCCAGACCGCATGTCTTATTATTATATTTTGTCAGGATAATCATGCAGGCCATATACACTTCCCCCGATAGGGGGAGTAACAGGGATTAAATTGCTAAGAATAGTACTACTTAACACAACCTAGTTACCATGGGTCCCAGACCGCATGTCTTATTATATTTTGTCAGGATAATCATGCAGGCCATATACACCTCCCCGATAGGGGGAGTAACAGGGATGAAAGTGCTTAGAATAGTACTACTTAACACAACCTAGTTACCATGGGTCCCAGACCGCATGTTTTGTTGTTACACTTTGTCAGGGTAATCATGCAAGCCATATAGACCCCCCCTGATAGGGGGAGTAAGAGGGATTAAACTGCTAAGAACAGTACTACTTTAAACAACCTAGTTACCATGGGTCCCAGACCGCGTGTCTTGTTGTGATACTTTGTCAGGGTAATCGTGAAGGCCATATAGACCTCCCCCGATAGGGGGAGTTACAGGGATTAAAGTGCTAACAATAATACTACTTAACACAACCTAGTTACCATGGGTCCCAGACCGCATGTTTAATTATTATACTTTGTCAGGGAAATTATATATCTAACAAATCTATATATTTATCTTCTATCGATTCTATCTATCAATCTATGTATATCTATCTATCAAATCTATCTATCTCGTGTCCGGACTGTTTTGAGACAGCCACTTGTGTTTTTGACAAATTTGAAGTAGGAGGACAGAACAATCACAGGGATTAAACTGCTAAGAATAGTACTACTTAAGACAACCTAGTTATACCAGTACCACCATGGGTTCCAGACCGCATGTTTGGTTGTTATACTTTGTCAGGGTAATTATGCAGGCCATATAGACCTCCCCCGATAGGGGGAGTTACAGGGATGAAAGTGCTAAGAATAGTACTACTTAACACAACCTAGTTACCATGGGTCCCAGGCCGCATGTTTTGTTGTTATATTTTGTCAGGGTAATCATGCAGGCCATATAGACCTCCCCCGATAGGCGGAGTAACAGGGATTAAAGTGCTAAGAATAGTACTACTTAACACAACCTAGTTACCATGGGTCCCAGACCGCATGTCTTATTATATTTTGTCAGGATAATCATGCAGGCCATATACACCTCCCCGATAGGGGGAGTAACAGGGATGAAAGTGCTAAGAATAGTACTACTTAACACAACCTAGTTACCATGGGTCCCAGACCGCATGTTTTGTTGTTATACTTTGTCAGGGTAATCATGCAGGCCATATAGACCTCCCCCGATAGGCGGAGTAACAGGGATTAAAGTGCTAAGAATAGTACTACTTAACACAACCTAGTTACCATGGGTCCCAGACCGCATGTCTTATTATTATATTTTGTCAGATAATCATGCAGGCCATATACACTTCCCCCGATAGGGGGAGTAACAGGGATGAAAGTGCTAAGAATAGTACTACTTAACACAACCTAGTTACCATGGGTCCCAGGCCGCATGTTTTGTTGTTATATTTTGTCAGGGTAATCATGCAGGCCATATAGACCTCCCCCGATAGGCGGAGTAACAGGGATTAAAGTGCTAAGAATAGTACTACTTAACACAACCTAGTTACCATGGGTCCCAGACCGCATGTCTTATTATATTTTGTCAGGATAATCATGCAGGCCATATACACCTCCCCGATAGGGGGAGTAACAGGGATGAAAGTGCTAAGAATAGTACTACTTAACACAACCTAGTTACCATGGGTCCCAGACCGCATGTTTTGTTGTTATACTTTGTCAGGGTAATCATGCAGGCCATATAGACCTCCCCCGATAGGCGGAGTAACAGGGATTAAAGTGCTAAGAATAGTACTACTTAACACAACCTAGTTACCATGGGTCCCAGACCGCATGTCTTATTATTATATTTTGTCAGATAATCATGCAGGCCATATACACTTCCCCCGATAGGGGGAGTAACAGGGATTAAAGTGCTAAGAATAGTACTACTTAACACAACCTAGTTACCATGGGTCCCAGACAGCATGTTTTGTTGTTATACTTTGTCAGGGTAATCATGCAGGCCATCTAGACCTCCCCCGATAGGGGGAGTTACAGGGATTAAAGTGCTAAGAATAGTACTACTTAACACAACCTAGTTACCATGGCTCCCAGACCGCATGTTTTATTATTATACTTTGTCAGGGTAATTATATATCTATCAAATCTATCTATTTATCTTCTATCGATTCTATCTAACTATCAATCTATGTACATCTATCTATCAAATCTATCTATCTCGTGGCCGGACTGTTTGAGACAGCCACTTGTGTTTTTGACAAATTTGAAGTAGGAGGACAGACCAATCACAGGGATTAAACTGCTAAGAATAGTACTACTTAAGACAACCTAGTTATACCAGTACCACCATGGGTTCCAGACCGCATGTTTGGTTGTTATACTTTGTCAGGGTAATTATGCAGGCCATATAGACCTCCCCCGATAGGGGGAGTTACAGGGATGAAAGTGCTAAGAATAGTACTACTTAACACAACCTAGTTACCATGGGTCCCAGGCCGCATGTTTTGTTGTTATACTTTGTCAGGGTAATCATGCAGGCCATATAGACCTCCCCCGATAGGGGGAGTAACAGGGATTAAATTGCTAAGAATAGTACTACTTAACACAACCTAGTTACCATGGGTCCCAGACCGCATGTCTTATTATATTTTGTCAGGATAATCATGCAGGCCATATAGACCTCCCCGATAGGGGGAGTAACAGGGATGAAAGTGCTAAGAATAGTACTACTTAACACAACCTAGTTACCATGGGTCCCAGACCGCATGTTTTGTTGTTATACTTTGTCAGGGTAATCATGCAGGCCATATAGACCTCCCCCGATAGGCGGAGTAACAGGGATTAAAGTGCTAAGAATAGTACTACTTAACACAACCTAGTTACCATGGGTCCCAGACCGCATGTCTTATTATTATATTTTGTCAGGATAATCATGCAGGCCATATACACTTCCCCCGATAGGGGGAGTAACAGGGATTAAAGTGCTAAGAATAGTACTACTTAACACAACCTAGTTACCATGGGTCCCAGACAGCATGTTTTGTTGTTATACTTTGTCAGGGTAATCATGCAGGCCATATAGACCTCCCCCGATAGGGGGAGTAACAGGGATTAAATTGCTAAGAAAAGTACTACTTAACACAACCTAGTTACCATGGGTCCCAGACCGCATGTCTTATTATAATTTGTCAGGATAATCATGCAGGCCATATACACCTCCCCGATAGGGGGAGTAACAGGGATGAAAGTGCTAAGAATAGTACTACTTAACACAACCTAGTTACCATGGGTCCCAGACCGCATGTTTTGTTGTTATACTTTGTCAGGGTAATCATGCAGGCCATATAGACCTCCCCCGATAGGCGGAGTAACAGGGATTAAAGTGCTAAGAATAGTACTACTTAACACAACCTAGTTACCATGGGTCCCAGACCGCATGTCTTATTATTATATTTTGTCAGGATAATCATGCAGGCCATATACACTTCCCCCGATAGGGGGAGTAACAGGGATTAAAGTGCTAAGAATAGTACTACTTAACACAACCTAGTTACCATGGGTCCCAGACAGCATGTTTTGTTGTTATACTTTGTCAGGGTAATCATGCAGGCCATATAGACCTCCCCCGATAGGGGGAGTAACAGGGATTAAAGTGCTAAGAATAGTACTACTTAACACAACCTAGTTACCATGGGTCCCAGACCGCATGTCTTATTATATTTTGTCAGGATAATCATGCAGGCCATATACACCTCCCCGATAGGGGGAGTAACAGGGATGAAAGTGCTAAGAATAGTACTACTTAACACAACCTAGTTACCATGGGTCCCAGACCGCATGTTTTGTTGTTATACTTTGTCAGGGTAATCATGCAGGCCATATAGACCTCCCCCGATAGGCGGAGTAACAGGGATTAAAGTGCTAAGAATAGTACTACTTAACACAACCTAGTTACCATGGGTCCCAGACCGCATGTCTTATTATTATATTTTGTCAGATAATCATGCAGGCCATATACACTTCCCCCGATAGGGGGGAGTAACAGGGATGAAAGTGCTAAGAATAGTACTACTTAACACAACCTAGTTACCATGGGTCCCAGGCCGCATGTTTTGTTGTTATATTTTGTCAGGGTAATCATGCAGGCCATATAGACCTCCCCCGATAGGCGGAGTAACAGGGATTAAAGTGCTAAGAATAGTACTACTTAACACAACCTAGTTACCATGGGTCCCAGACCGCATGTCTTATTATATTTTGTCAGGATAATCATGCAGGCCATATACACCTCCCCGATAGGGGGGAGTAACAGGGATGAAAGTGCTAAGAATAGTACTACTTAACACAACCTAGTTACCATGGGTCCCAGGCCGCATGTTTTGTTGTTATACTTTGTCAGGGTAATCATGCAGGCCATATAGACCTCCCCCGATAGGCGGAGTAACAGGGATTAAAGTGCTAAGAATAGTACTACTTAACACAACCTAGTTACCATGGGTCCCAGACCGCATGTCTTATTATTATATTTTGTCAGATAATCATGCAGGCCATATACACTTCCCCCGATAGGGGGAGTAACAGGGATTAAAGTGCTAAGAATAGTACTACTTAACACAACCTAGTTACCATGGGTCCCAGACCGCATGTTTTGTTGTTATACTTTGTCAGGGTAATCATGCAGGCCATATAGACCTCCCCCGATAGGGGGAGTAACAGGGATTAAAGTGCTAACAATAGTACTACTTAACACAACCTAGTTACCATGGCTCCCAGACCGCATGTTTTATTATTATACTTTTTCAGGGTAATTATATATCTATCAAATCTATCTATTTATCTTCTATCGATTCTATCTAACTATCAATCTATGTACATCTATCTATCAAATCTATCTATCTCGTGGCCGGACTGTTTGAGACAGCCACTTGTGTTTTTGACAAATTTGAAGTAGGAGGACAGACCAATCACAGGGATTAAACTGCTAAGAATAGTACTACTTAAGACAACCTAGTTATACCAGTACCACCATGGGTTCCAGACCGCATGTTTGGTTGTTATACTTTGTCAGGGTAATTATGCAGGCCATATAGACCTCCCCCGATAGGGGGAGTTACAGGGATGAAAGTGCTAAGAATAGTACTACTTAACACAACCTAGTTACCATGGGTCCCAGGCCGCATGTTTTGTTGTTATACTTTGTCAGGGTAATCATGCAGGCCATATAGACCTCCCCCGATAGGGCGGAGTAACAGGGATTAAATTGCTAAGAATAGTACTACTTAACACAACCTAGTTACCATGGGTCCCAGACCGCATGTCTTATTATATTTTGTCAGGATAATCATGCAGGCCATATACACCTCCCCGATAGGGGGAGTAACAGGGATGAAAGTGCTAAGAATAGTACTACTTAACACAACCTAGTTACCATGGGTCCCAGACCGCATGTTTTGTTGTTATACTTTGTCAGGGTAATCATGCAGGCCATATAGACCTCCCCCGATAGGCGGAGTAACAGGGATTAAAGTGCTAAGAATAGTACTACTTAACACAACCTAGTTACCATGGGTCCCAGACCGCATGTCTTATTATTATATTTTGTCAGGATAATCATGCAGGCCATATACACTTCCCCCTATCGGGGGAGTAACAGGGATTAAAGTGCTAAGAATAGTACTACTTAACACAACCTAGTTACCATGGGTCCCAGACAGCATGTTTTGTTGTTATACTTTGTCAGGGTAATCATGCAGGCCATATAGACCTCCCCCGATAGGGGGAGTAACAGGGATTAAAGTGCTAAGAATAGTACTACTTAACACAACCTAGTTACCATGGGTCCCAGACCGCATGTCTTATTATATTTTGTCAGGATAATCATTGCAGGCCAATACACCTCCCCGATAGGGAGAGTAACAGGGATTAATGTGCTAAGAATAGTACTACTTAACACAACCTAGTTACCATGGGTCCCAGGCCGCATGTTTTGTTGTTATACTTTGTCAGGGTAATCATGCAGGCCATATAGACCTCCCCCGATAGGCGGAGTAACAGGGATTAAAGTGCTAAGAATAGTACTACTTAACACAACCTAGTTACCATGGGTCCCAGACCGCATGTCTTATTATATTTTGTCAGGATAATCATGCAGGCCATATACACTTCCCCCGATAGGGGGAGTAACAGGGATTAAAGTGCTAAGAATAGTACTACTTAACACAACCTAGTTACCATGGGTCCCAGACCGCATGTCTTTGTAGTTATACTTTGTCAGGGTAATCATGCAGGCCATATAGCACCTCCCCCGATAGGGGGAGTAACAGGGATTAAAGTGCTAACAATAGTACTACTTAACACAACCTAGTTACCATGGCTCCCAGACCGCATGTTTTATTATTATACTTTGTCAGGGTAATCATGCAGGCCATATAGACCTCCCCGATAGGGGAGTAACAGGGATTAAAGTGCTAAGAATAGTACTATTTAACACAACCTAGTTACCATGGGTCCCAGACCGCATGTCCTTATTATTATATTTTGTCAGGATAATCATGCAGGCCATATACACCTCCCCCGATAGGGGGAGTAACAGGGATTAAAGTGCTAAGAATAGTACTACTTAACACAACCTAGTTACCATGGGTCCCAGACCGCATGTTTTGTTGTTATACTTTGTCAAGGTAATCATGCAGGCCATATAGACCTCCCCCGATAGGGGGAGTAACAGGGATTAAAGTGCTAAGAATAGTACTACTTAACACAACCTAGTTACCATGGGTCCCAGACCGCATGTCTTATTATATTTTGTCAGGATAATCATGCAGGCCATATACACCTCCCCCGATAGGGGGAGTAACAGGGATTAAAGTGCTAAGAGTAGTACTACTTAACACAACCTAGTTACCATGGGTCCCAGACCGCATGTTTTGTTGTTACACTTTGTCAGGGTAATCATGCAAGCCATATAGACCTCCCCTGATAGGGGGAGTAAGAGGGATTAAACTGCTAAGAACAGTACTACTTTAAACAACCTAGTTACCATGGGTCCCAGACCGCGTGTCTTGTTGTGATACTTTGTCAGGGTAATCGTGAAGGCCATATAGACCTCCCCCGATAGGGGGAGTTACAGGGATTAAAGTGCTAACAATAATACTACTTAACACAACCTAGTTACCATGGGTCCCAGACCGCATGTTTAATTATTATACTTTGTCAGGGAAATTATATATCTAACAAATCTATATATTTATCTTCTATCGATTCTATCTATCAATCTATGTATATCTATCTATCAAATCTATCTATCTCGTGTCCGGACTGTTTTGAGACAGCCACTTGTGTTTTTGACAAATTTGAAGTAGGAGGACAGACCAATCACAGGGATTAAACTGCTAAGAATAGTACTACTTAAGACAACCTAGTTATACCAGTACCACCATGGGTTCCAGACCGCATGTTTGGTTGTTATACTTTGTCAGGGTAATTATGCAGGCCATATAGACCTCCCCCGATAGGGGAGTTACAGGGATGAAAGTGCTAAGAATAGTACTACTTAACACAACCTAGTTACCATGGGTCCCAGGCCGCATGTTTTGTTGTTATACTTTGTCAGGGTAATCATGCAGGCCATATAGACCTCCCCCGATAGGCGGAGTAACAGGGATTAAAGTGCTAAGAATAGTACTACTTAACACAACCTAGTTACCATGGGTCCCAGACCGCATGTCTTATTATATTTTGTCAGGATAATCATGCAGGCCATATACACCTCCCCGATAGGGGGGAGTAACAGGGATGAAAGTGCTAAGAATAGTACTACTTAACACAACCTAGTTACCATGGGTCCCAGACCGCATGTTTTGTTGTTATACTTTGTCAGGGTAATCATGCAGGCCATATAGACCTCCCCCGATAGGCGGAGTAACAGGGATTAAAGTGCTAAGAATAGTACTACTTAACACAACCTAGTTACCATGGGTCCCAGACCGCATGTCTTATTATTATATTTTGTCAGGATAATCATGCAGGCCATATACACTTCCCCCGATAGGGGGAGTAACAGGGATTAAAGTGCTAAGAATAGTACTACTTAACACAACCTAGTTACCATGGGTCCCAGACAGCATGTTTTGTTGTTATACTTTGTCAGGGTAATCATGCAGGCCATATAGACCTCCCCCGATAGGCGGAGTAACAGGGATTAAAGTGCTAAGAATAGTACTACTTAACACAACCTAGTTACCATGGGTCCCAGACCGCATGTCTTATTATATTTTGTCAGGATAATCATGCAGGCCATATACACCTCCCCGATAGGGGGAGTAACAGGGATGAAAGTGCTAAGAATAGTACTACTTAACACAACCTAGTTACCATGGGTCCCAGACCGCATGTTTTGTTGTTATACTTTGTCAGGGTAATCATGCAGGCCATATAGACCTCCCCCGATAGGCGGAGTAACAGGGATTAAAGTGCTAAGAATAGTACTACTTAACACAACCTAGTTACCATGGGTCCCAGACCGCATGTCTTATTATTATATTTTGTCAGGATAATCATGCAGGCCATATACACTTCCCCCGATAGGGGGAGTAACAGGGATTAAAGTGCTAAGAATAGTACTACTTAACACAACCTAGTTACCATGGGTCCCAGACAGCATGTTTTGTTGTTATACTTTGTCAGGGTAATCATGCAGGCCATATAGACCTCCCCCGATAGGGGGAGTAACAGGGATTAAAGTGCTAACAATAGTACTACTTAACACAACCTAGTTACCATGGCTCCCAGACCGCATGTTTTATTATTATACTTTTTCAGGGTAATTATATATCTATCAAATCTATCTATTTATCTTCTATCGATTCTATCTAACTATCAATCTATGTACATCTATCTATCAAATCTATCTATCTCGTGGCCGGACTGTTTGAGACAGCCACTTGTGTTTAGGACAAATTTGAAGTAGGAGGACAGACCAATCACAGGGATTAAACTGCTAAGAATAGTACTACTTAAGACAACCTAGTTATACCAGTACCACCATGGGTTCCAGACCGCATGTTTGGTTGTTATACTTTGTCAGGGTAATTATGCAGGCCATATAGACCTCCCCCGATAGGGGGAGTTACAGGGATGAAAGTGCTAAGAATAGTACTACTTAACACAACCTAGTTACCATGGGTCCCAGGCCGCATGTTTTGTTGTTATACTTTGTCAGGGTAATCATGCAGGCCATATAGACCTCCCCCGATAGGGGGAGTAACAGGGATTAAATTGCTAAGAAGAGTACTACTTAACACAACCTAGTTACCATGGGTCCCAGACCGCATGTCTTATTATATTTTGTCAGGATAATCATGCAGGCCATATACACCTCCCCGATAGGGGGAGTAACAGGGATGAAAGTGCTTAGAATAGTACTACTTAACACAACCTAGTTACCATGGGTCCCAGACCGCATGTTTTGTTGTTACACTTTGTCAGGGTAATCATGCAAGCCATATAGACCCCCCCTGATAGGGGGAGTAAGAGGGATTAAACTGCTAAGAACAGTACTACTTTAAACAACCTAGTTACCATGGGTCCCAGACCGCGTGTCTTGTTGTGATACTTTGTCAGGGTAATCGTGAAGGCCATATAGACCTCCCCCGATAGGGGGAGTTACAGGGATTAAAGTGCTAACAATAATACTACTTAACACAACCTAGTTACCATGGGTCCCAGACCGCATGTTTAATTATTATACTTTGTCAGGGAAATTATATATCTAACAAATCTATATATTTATCTTCTATCGATTCTATCTATCAATCTATGTATATCTATCTATCAAATCTATCTATCTCGTGTCCGGACTGTTTTGAGACAGCCACTTGTGTTTTTGACAAATTTGAAGTAGGAGGACAGACCAATCACAGGGATTAAACTGCTAAGAATAGTACTACTTAAGACAACCTAGTTATACCAGTACCACCATGGGTTCCAGACCGCATGTTTGGTTGTTATACTTTGTCAGGGTAATTATGCAGGCCATATAGACCTCCCCCGATAGGGGGGAGTTACAGGGATGAAAGTGCTAAGAATAGTACTACTTAACACAACCTAGTTACCATGGGTCCCAGGCCGCATGTTTTGTTGTTATACTTTGTCAGGGTAATCATGCAGGCCATATAGACCTCCCCCGATAGGGGGAGTAACAGGGATTAAACTGCTAAGAATAGTACTACTTAACACAACCTAGTTACCATGGGTCCCAGACCGCATGTTTTGTTGTTATACTTTGTCAGGGTAATCATGCAGGCCATATAGACCTCCCCCTATCGGGGGAGGAACAGGGATTAAATTGCTAAGAATAGTACTACTTAACACAACCTAGTTACCATGGGTCCCAGGACCGCATGTCTTATTATATTTTGTCAGGATAATCATGCAGGCCATATACACCTCCCCGATAGGGGGAGTAACAGGGATTAAAGTGCTTAGAATAGTACTACTTAACACAACCTAGTTACCATGGGTCCCAGACCGCATGTTTTGTTGTTACACTTTGTCAGGGTAATCATGCAAGCCATATAGACCCCCCCTGATAGGGGGAGTAAGAGGGATTAAACTGCTAAGAACAGTACTACTTTAAACAACCTAGTTACCATGGGTCCCAGACCGCGTGTCTTGTTGTGATACTTTGTCAGGGTAATCGTGAAGGCCATATAGACCTCCCCCGATAGGGGGAGTTACAGGGATTAAAGTGCTAACAATAATACTACTTAACACAACCTAGTTACCATGGGTCCCAGACCGCATGTTTAATTATTATACTTTGTCAGGGAAATTATATATCTAACAAATCTATATATTTATCTTCTATCGATTCTATCTATCAATCTATGTATATCTATCTATCAAATCTATCTATCTCGTGTCCGGACTGTTTTGAGACAGCCACTTGTGTTTTGACAAATTTGAAGTAGGAGGACAGACCAATCACAGGGATTAAACTGCTAAGAATAGTACTACTTAAGACAACCTAGTTATACCAGTACCACCATGGGTTCCAGACCGCATGTTTGGTTGTTATACTTTGTCAGGGTAATTATGCAGGCCATATAGACCTCCCCCGATAGGGGGAGTTACAGGGATGAAAGTGCTAAGAATAGTACTACTTAACACAACCTAGTTACCATGGGTCCCAGGCCGCATGTTTTGTTGTTATATTTTGTCAGGGTAATCATGCAGGCCATATAGACCTCCCCCGATAGGCGGAGTAACAGGGATTAAAGTGCTAAGAATAGTACTACTTAACACAACCTAGTTACCATGGGTCCCAGACCGCATGTCTTATTATATTTTGTCAGGATAATCATGCAGGCCATATACACCTCCCCGATAGGGGGAGTAACAGGGATTAAAGTGCTAAGAATAGTACTACTTAACACAACCTAGTTACCATGGGTCCCAGACCGCATGTCTTATTATTATATTTTGTCAGGATAATCATGCAGGCCATATACACTTCCCCCGATAGGGGGAGTAACAGGGATTAAATTGCTAAGAATAGTACTACTTAACACAACCTAGTTACCATGGGTCCCAGACCGCATGTCTTATTATATTTTGTCAGGATAATCATGCAGGCCATATACACCTCCCCGATAGGGGGAGTAACAGGGATGAAAGTGCTTAGAATAGTACTACTTAACACAACCTAGTTACCATGGGTCCCAGACCGCATGTTTTGTTGTTACACTTTGTCAGGGTAATCATGCAAGCCATATAGACCCCCCCTGATAGGGGGAGTAAGAGGGATTAAACTGCTAAGAACAGTACTACTTTAAACAACCTAGTTACCATGGGTCCCAGACCGCGTGTCTTGTTGTGATACTTTGTCAGGGTAATCGTGAAGGCCATATAGACCTCCCCCGATAGGGGGAGTTACAGGGATTAAAGTGCTAACAATAATACTACTTAACACAACCTAGTTACCATGGGTCCCAGACCGCATGTTTAATTATTATACTTTGTCAGGGAAATTATATATCTAACAAATCTATATATTTATCTTCTATCGATTCTATCTATCAATCTATGTATATCTATCTATCAAATCTATCTATCTCGTGTCCGGACTGTTTTGAGACAGCCACTTGTGTTTTTGACAAATTTGAAGTAGGAGGACAGAACAATCACAGGGATTAAACTGCTAAGAATAGTACTACTTAAGACAACCTAGTTATACCAGTACCACCATGGGTTCCAGACCGCATGTTTGGTTGTTATACTTTGTCAGGGTAATTATGCAGGCCATATAGACCTCCCCCGATAGGGGGAGTTACAGGGATGAAAGTGCTAAGAATAGTACTACTTAACACAACCTAGTTACCATGGGTCCCAGGCCGCATGTTTTGTTGTTATATTTTGTCAGGGTAATCATGCAGGCCATATAGACCTCCCCCGATAGGCGGAGTAACAGGGATTAAAGTGCTAAGAATAGTACTACTTAACACAACCTAGTTACCATGGGTCCCAGACCGCATGTCTTATTATATTTTGTCAGGATAATCATGCAGGCCATATACACCTCCCCGATAGGGGGAGTAACAGGGATGAAAGTGCTAAGAATAGTACTACTTAACACAACCTAGTTACCATGGGTCCCAGACCGCATGTTTTGTTGTTATACTTTGTCAGGGTAATCATGCAGGCCATATAGACCTCCCCCGATAGGCGGAGTAACAGGGATTAAAGTGCTAAGAATAGTACTACTTAACACAACCTAGTTACCATGGGTCCCAGACCGCATGTCTTATTATTATATTTTGTCAGATAATCATGCAGGCCATATACACTTCCCCCGATAGGGGGAGTAACAGGGATGAAAGTGCTAAGAATAGTACTACTTAACACAACCTAGTTACCATGGGTCCCAGGCCGCATGTTTTGTTGTTATATTTTGTCAGGGTAATCATGCAGGCCATATAGACCTCCCCCGATAGGCGGAGTAACAGGGATTAAAGTGCTAAGAATAGTACTACTTAACACAACCTAGTTACCATGGGTCCCAGACCGCATGTCTTATTATATTTTGTCAGGATAATCATGCAGGCCATATACACCTCCCCGATAGGGGGAGTAACAGGGATGAAAGTGCTAAGAATAGTACTACTTAACACAACCTAGTTACCATGGGTCCCAGACCGCATGTTTTGTTGTTATACTTTGTCAGGGTAATCATGCAGGCCATATAGACCTCCCCCGATAGGCGGAGTAACAGGGATTAAAGTGCTAAGAATAGTACTACTTAACACAACCTAGTTACCATGGGTCCCAGACCGCATGTCTTATTATTATATTTTGTCAGATAATCATGCAGGCCATATACACTTCCCCCGATAGGGGGAGTAACAGGGATTAAAGTGCTAAGAATAGTACTACTTAACACAACCTAGTTACCATGGGTCCCAGACAGCATGTTTTGTTGTTATACTTTGTCAGGGTAATCATGCAGGCCATATAGACCTCCCCCGATAGGGGGAGTAACAGGGATTAAAGTGCTAACAATAGTACTACTTAACACAACCTAGTTACCATGGCTCCCAGACCGCATGTTTTATTATTATACTTTTTCAGGGTAATTATATATCTATCAAATCTATCTATTTATCTTCTATCGATTCTATCTAACTATCAATCTATGTACATCTATCTATCAAATCTATCTATCTCGTGGCCGGACTGTTTGAGACAGCCACTTGTGTTTTTGACAAATTTGAAGTAGGAGGACAGACCAATCACAGGGATTAAACTGCTAAGAATAGTACTACTTAAGACAACCTAGTTATACCAGTACCACCATGGGTTCCAGACCGCATGTTTGGTTGTTATACTTTGTCAGGGTAATTATGCAGGCCATATAGACCTCCCCCGATAGGGGGAGTTACAGGGATGAAAGTGCTAAGAATAGTACTACTTAACACAACCTAGTTACCATGGGTCCCAGGCCGCATGTTTTGTTGTTATACTTTGTCAGGGTAATCATGCAGGCCATATAGACCTCCCCCGATAGGGGGAGTAACAGGGATTAAATTGCTAAGAATAGTACTACTTAACACAACCTAGTTACCATGGGTCCCAGACCGCATGTCTTATTATATTTTGTCAGGATAATCATGCAGGCCATATACACCTCCCCGATAGGGGGAGTAACAGGGATGAAAGTGCTAAGAATAGTACTACTTAACACAACCTAGTTACCATGGGTCCCAGACCGCATGTTTTGTTGTTATACTTTGTCAGGGTAATCATGCAGGCCATATAGACCTCCCCCGATAGGCGGAGTAACAGGGATTAAAGTGCTAAGAATAGTACTACTTAACACAACCTAGTTACCATGGGTCCCAGACCGCATGTCTTATTATTATATTTTGTCAGGATAATCATGCAGGCCATATACACCTCCCCCGATAGGGGGAGTAACAGGGATTAAAGTGCTAAGAATAGTACTACTTAACACAACCTAGTTACCATGGGTCCCAGACAGCATGTTTTGTTGTTATACTTTGTCAGGGTAATCATGCAGGCCATATAGACCTCCCCCGATAGGGGGAGTAACAGGGATTAAATTGCTAAGAATAGTACTACTTAACACAACCTAGTTACCATGGGTCCCAGACCGCATGTCTTATTATATTTTGTCAGGATAATCATGCAGGCCATATACACCTCCCCGATAGGGGGAGTAACAGGGATGAAAGTGCTAAGAATAGTACTACTTAACACAACCTAGTTACCATGGGTCCCAGACCGCATGTTTTGTTGTTATACTTTGTCAGGGTAATCATGCAGGCCATATAGACCTCCCCCGATAGGCGGAGTAACAGGGATTAAAGTGCTAAGAATAGTACTACTTAACACAACCTAGTTACCATGGGTCCCAGACCGCATGTCTTATTATTATATTTTGTCAGGATAATCATGCAGGCCATATACACTTCCCCCGATAGGGGGAGTAACAGGGATTAAAGTGCTAAGAATAGTACTACTTAACACAACCTAGTTACCATGGGTCCCAGACAGCATGTTTTGTTGTTATACTTTGTCAGGGTAATCATGCAGGCCATATAGACCTCCCCCGATAGGCGGAGTAACAGGGATTAAAGTGCTAAGAATAGTACTACTTAACACAACCTAGTTACCATGGGTCCCAGACCGCATGTCTTATTATATTTTGTCAGGATAATCATGCAGGCCATATACACCTCCCCGATAGGGGGAGTAACAGGGATGAAAGTGCTAAGAATAGTACTACTTAACACAACCTAGTTACCATGGGTCCCAGACCGCATGTTTTGTTGTTATACTTTGTCAGGGTAATCATGCAGGCCATATAGACCTCCCCCGATAGGCGGAGTAACAGGGATTAAAGTGCTAAGAATAGTACTACTTAACACAACCTAGTTACCATGGGTCCCAGACCGCATGTCTTATTATTATATTTTGTCAGATAATCATGCAGGCCATATACACTTCCCCCGATAGGGGGAGTAACAGGGATGAAAGTGCTAAGAATAGTACTACTTAACACAACCTAGTTACCATGGGTCCCAGGCCGCATGTTTTGTTGTTATATTTTGTCAGGGTAATCATGCAGGCCATATAGACCTCCCCCGATAGGCGGAGTAACAGGGATTAAAGTGCTAAGAATAGTACTACTTAACACAACCTAGTTACCATGGGTCCCAGACCGCATGTCTTATTATATTTTGTCAGGATAATCATGCAGGCCATATACACCTCCCCGATAGGGGGAGTAACAGGGATGAAAGTGCTAAGAATAGTACTACTTAACACAACCTAGTTACCATGGGTCCCAGGCCGCATGTTTTGTTGTTATACTTTGTCAGGGTAATCATGCAGGCCATATAGACCTCCCCCGATAGGCGGAGTAACAGGGATTAAAGTGCTAAGAATAGTACTACTTAACACAACCTAGTTACCATGGGTCCCAGACCGCATGTCTTATTATTATATTTTGTCAGATAATCATGCAGGCCATATACACTTCCCCCGATAGGGGGAGTAACAGGGATTAAAGTGCTAAGAATAGTACTACTTAACACAACCTAGTTACCATGGGTCCCAGACCGCATGTTTTGTTGTTATACTTTGTCAGGGTAATCATGCAGGCCATATAGACCTCCCCCGATAGGGGGAGTAACAGGGATTAAAGTGCTAACAATAGTACTACTTAACACAACCTAGTTACCATGGCTCCCAGACCGCATGTTTTATTATTATACTTTTTCAGGGTAATTATATATCTATCAAATCTATCTATTTATCTTCTATCGATTCTATCTAACTATCAATCTATGTACATCTATCTATCAAATCTATCTATCTCGTGGCCGGACTGTTTGAGACAGCCACTTGTGTTTTTGACAAATTTGAAGTAGGAGGACAGACCAATCACAGGGATTAAACTGCTAAGAATAGTACTACTTAAGACAACCTAGTTATACCAGTACCACCATGGGTTCCAGACCGCATGTTTGGTTGTTATACTTTGTCAGGGTAATTATGCAGGCCATATAGACCTCCCCCGATAGGGGGAGTTACAGGGATGAAAGTGCTAAGAATAGTACTACTTAACACAACCTAGTTACCATGGGTCCCAGACCGCATGTTTTGTTGTTATACTTTGTCAGGGTAATCATGCAGGCCATATAGACCTCCCCCGATAGGGGGAGTAACAGGGATTAAATTGCTAAGAATAGTACTACTTAACACAACCTAGTTACCATGGGTCCCAGACCGCATGTCTTATTATATTTTGTCAGGATAATCATGCAGGCCATATACACCTCCCCGATAGGGGGAGTAACAGGGATGAAAGTGCTAAGAATAGTACTACTTAACACAACCTAGTTACCATGGGTCCCAGGCCGCATGTTTTGTTGTTATACTTTGTCAGGGTAATCATGCAGGCCATATAGACCTCCCCCGATAGGCGGAGTAACAGGGATTAAAGTGCTAAGAATAGTACTACTTAACACAACCTAGTTACCATGGGTCCCAGACCGCATGTCTTATTATTATATTTTGTCAGGATAATCATGCAGGCCATATACACTTCCCCCGATAGGGGGAGTAACAGGGATTAAAGTGCTAAGAATAGTACTACTTAACACAACCTAGTTACCATGGGTCCCAGACAGCATGTTTTGTTGTTATACTTTGTCAGGGTAATCATGCAGGCCATATAGACCTCCCCCGATAGGGGGAGTAACAGGGATTAAAGTGCTAAGAATAGTACTACTTAACACAACCTAGTTACCATGGGTCCCAGACCGCATGTCTTATTATATTTTGTCAGGATAATCATGCAGGCCATATACACCTCCCCGATAGGGGGAGTAACAGGGATGAAAGTGCTAAGAATAGTACTACTTAACACAACCTAGTTACCATGGGTCCCAGGCCGCATGTTTTGTTGTTATACTTTGTCAGGGTAATCATGCAGGCCATATAGACCTCCCCCGATAGGCGGAGTAACAGGGATTAAAGTGCTAAGAATAGTACTACTTAACACAACCTAGTTACCATGGGTCCCAGACCGCATGTCTTATTATTATATTTTGTCAGGATAATCATGCAGGCCATATACACTTCCCCCGATAGGGGGAGTAACAGGGATTAAAGTGCTAAGAATAGTACTACTTAACACAACCTAGTTACCATGGGTCCCAGACCGCATGTTTTGTTGTTATACTTTGTCAGGGTAATCATGCAGGCCATATAGACCTCCCCCGATAGGGGGAGTAACAGGGATTAAAGTGCTAACAATAGTACTACTTAACACAACCTAGTTACCATGGCTCCCAGACCGCATGTTTTATTATTATACTTTTTCAGGGTAATTATATATCTATCAAATCTATCTATTTATCTTCTATCGATTCTATCTAACTATCAATCTATGTACATCTATCTATCAAATCTATCTATCTCGTGGCCGGACTGTTTGAGACAGCCACTTGTGTTTAGGACAAATTTGAAGTAGGAGGACAGACCAATCATCTTCTTCCATCTCCCTGTTCCAAAAATGCAGGCCATATAGTCCTCCCCCGATAGGGGGAGTAACAGGTAGTAGTAAACTGCTAAAAATAGTATTACTTAACACACCACGGGTCCCAGACCGCATGTCTTATTGTTATACTCTGTCAGGGAAATTATATATCTTTCAAATCTATCTATTTATCTATCAAATCTATCTAACTATCAATCGTATCTATCAAATGTATATTGCATCTATTGATCGATGTAATTCGTATCTATCAAATGTATATTGCATCTTTTGATCTATGTAATTCGTATATATCAAATGTATATTGCATCTTTTGATCTATGTAATTCGTATCTATCAAATGTATATTACATCTATTGATCTATGTAATTCATATCTATCAAATGTATATTGCATCTATTGATCTATGTAATTTGTAGCTATCATATGTATATTGCATCTATTGAGCTATGTAATCTATGTATCTATCTATCAAATCTATCTCGTGGTTGTGCAAATGGACTGTTTGCGGTTGTTTGCGGTGCGTTACACGGAGAGTTTGGTCTGTCACTGTGAAGCGGGCGTAACCCTTACACTACCTGATTGATACAACATCATAACTGATGTTTTAAAGCACGTTATTCCAAACAATTTAGGAATGTTAGGTGATTTAGGCCCTTTATGGGTTAAAAGCAGACTCTGCATCAACTATGTAATTTTACATGGGAGTTTTGCCATGGATCCCCCTCCAGCATGCCACAGTCCAGGTGTTAGTACCCTTGAAACAACTTTTCCATCACTATTGTGGCCAGAAACAGTCCTTGTGGGTTTTAAAGTTTGCCTGCCTATTGAAGTCAATGGCGGTTCGCACGGTTCGCCGGTTTCGCGAACAGTAGCGGAAGTTCGAGTCCGCTGTTCATGAACCGAAATTTTTAGGTTCGCGACATCACTATTCATCATTAGTCTGCAAGTGCTCTAAAGCAAGGACTTCTAGTAAAGGCCTAAAATATAAACCCCACGGCATGGGTCTGCAATTTATACACTGCAAACTTACTGGTGGTGGGACCCTCATTACACACTGTACTGTAAGGTGCAGCATCTGATGCAGCTGTTTTTTCTGCTTGACCCGGATGAAGAAAAGACAATCGGCGATCTGAAATAAATAAAGAGCAGAATGATGCGCATCTGGCCAGCAGTATACACGCTGATAGCAGATGTCCTCACGCCGTTTGGACCCTCATTAAACACTGTACTGTAAGATGCAGCATACGATGCAGCTGTTTTTTCTGCTTGACCCGGATGAAGAAAAGACAACCGGCGATCTGAAATAAATTCAGATCAGACTGATGCACATCTGGCCAGCAGTATATGCGCTGATGGCAGATGTCCTTGCGCTGCAAACTCACTGGTGCTGGGACCCTTATTAAACACTGTACTGTAAGGTGCAGCATCTGATGCAGCTGTTTTTTCTGCTTAACCCGTATGAAGAAAAGACAACCGGCGATCTGAAATAAATTCAGATCAGACTGATGTGCATCTGGCCAGCAGTATATGCGCTGACGGCAGATTTCCTTCAAGGATTTTTATATTACTAAACTGTAAGTATCTAAGGTAAGATTTTCTGAGATTAACAAGTTTGTAAGCTCTTTGAGCAAGACATCTCCTTACCACACTAGATTTTAAATATATGAGGTCAGATCATTTCTCACATTTCTGTCTCGCTTTTCCTGTACTTTCCCATTTCATAAAAATCTTTAGCTTTAATTTGGTTCTGTATGTTTAAAGCTTTCTGTACTTTTCAAGGCTTATTGATATAAGTTTTACAAATCATCTCTGTGTCACTAGAACTTGACTCATAACACCAAAATTAAAGCATAATTACACTTACACTGCTACAACATTAATAAACTGATATTAAATCGAATTGAATGGCCTAAATCCACTCTCACTGCACATATCTGTATAATGTAATAATATTAAGGATCTTGGCAAAGAGAATACAATGATATGATTAATATGTTTGCACTTATATCCTCAATGCAATGCCTTGGCGTAGGGATAACAATAATACTACTAGGTTATAAGCACCTTGCAGCTGGTTTACAATTTTATCTGAGAACTGCAGCACCCTGGAACAAGGACTACCACGTCTGAGAGACTAAATTTGAATGTCTACAGTCACTGTGGGACAAGTACTACTGTTGGATTTTTGAAGCAGAGAGTCCTAGTGAATCACAAGATTTGATAGATCATGGGATGGCCCTGTATTTTATACCTCAGATTAGAAACTGAAAAAAATACTGCATTATAAGGTACAGTGTGTCATGCACCTATCTTCTTGTGTTGGATGAAAAATCCTTACAAGATGTGCATAGACTGATTCATATCTGGCTAGCAGTATTACAAAGACATAATCTATGGCAGTGGCAGGAAGATTGAAGATTTCAGAGGGACTAATATTATGTTACATCAGGGATTTCTTTTATTTCTCTACACTGCAAGTACCCAGAGGTAAGTTCTCCTTAAATACAAGATTGTAAACTCTTTGAGCAAAGCACTGAAACACTTATACCTATTGAATTCCTTTAGAGCAGGGACTCCCATTGTACCAAATAAATGTATTGCTGTTTATAGAGTGAGATAAACCCTCCATTTAATTATTTCAGCAAGGAATAAATATACAATGGATAGAATATACAAATTATCCCACAGAGTGTATTACTAATTCAAAATGCATTTTTAATATGGCACCCCTTATGCTCCTGTCAGTTTAAACCAGTAGTGTAGCAAACTGTGAAATACATGAGGCTTTAATAACACAGCATCAACCATAGGCAGCCTGTTTCGCTACTTTGGGACTCTTTCTCACTCAAGTCATTATGGTTGATGCTGATGTCCTCTAACTTTCCAACCTTTGCTATAGGGCTGCCCATTATATTGAAATGGATTTTGAATTATAAGTGTTGCAAATTTGCACAGATAAGTATATTTATTTTTTGCTAAGATTATTACAATTGAGGGATGAGCCCCAAATGGGCCATACAGGCTGTCTATGGTTGGTGCTGCTGTTCTACTCAAGCATTTATTTCACGCTTTGTAAGTGTGGTTACGAAAATTAATGTAATCATCAGCAAAACTGGCATATAGCTGTAAACCTAAAATCAATGCTTGAGTCCAATAACATAGCACCTACATCATACTGACGAGCCCCAAAGAGGGTGAAACAACCTGCCTATACTGAAAAAACACTTTACATTTGTAGAAAGGGAGTGAAGAGGGGTATAACAACCCCCCTAAAGAAGAATACACTTATAGCACTTGAGAGTTTAAAACAGTATTATTACAGCTATAATTGCTGAATAAAGGCAATCAACTCAATCAAAAGGGATGTGAGCCCTGAAACAAGTAAAACATAACTTTTATGAAATCATAAATGTTATAAAATTAGGGATTGGTAATTAAAAACACACTTAGGCAGCTCATGTAGTTCTTATATGCCAAACATAATATTGGGTTACTCATAGGGAGTGATTTGTTCAAGGGTTAAGGTTGGTGTCCACCTATGTACTGATAAGTGAGCTCAATTATATCATGTGAGTCAAATAAATAGAAGTCTCCTCAGATATAGGAAGACTATAGATGATTCTAGTAGGTATGTTTGTACAAATGATATCTCAGGAAGTGCATGTAATAGCTTAAGTAGTATGGTAGATATAAAGCACATATATACGTTAATGCCCCATTGGGATCTAACAGTAGGGCCCTTCTTTAGGAGCTACAGCGACAACAAAAATTTGGCGTGTTATTGTTTATTCACAGTGTATAAATAGATATCTAGCAAAGTTGCCAATACAGCATTACAGGCGAAACATGTTAGGGACTTGGTGAGGAGTCTTAGGAGCTCCTGTGTTTTAATTAGCCTTAGGCTAAACTTACTGTAGTCCAAACTTATCTGTAACTATATTCTGATGTGGAGTGGTAAAGGGTATTTGATTATCCTGTTAGGTGTCGCTGTGTGATTCACGTATGCTCAATTTAGTAACAATATTGTAGCTACCTCCTTTATGCAAATTACTGCAAGTGCCTTATTATTACTTCTTTAAAAGCTACCAACGATATAATTGTACTATCTACATGTTTTCAATGCTGAATATGGCAATCTTACTCTCTTTATTTAGTTAACAATAGCAACCATTTATTTGTATTGTTTGTTTGTTACAGGTGTATTGGCAACTTTGCTAGATATCTATTTATACACTGTGACTAAACAATAGCACGCCAAATTTGATTGTCGCTGTAGCTCTTAATTTTAAAGGGCCCTTCTGTTAGATCCCATTGGGGCATTAACGTATATATGTGTTTATATGTACCATGCTACTTAAGCTTTTACATGGGCTTCCTGAGATATCATTTGTACAAACATATCTACTAGAATCATCTATAGTCTTCCTATATCTGAGAAGACATCTATTTCATTGACTCACATGGTATAATTGAGCTCACTTATAAGTACATAGGTGGACACCAACCTTAAAGTGAAAGTAAATCCTAGCGTTTTACAAATGCTAGGATTGACTTTTGAAACAAATAAAGGGGACTTTCATTCATGAAGTATAACATACTTCATGTAGAAAGCTCCTTTATTTGTTTTAACCGATTGCCATTTTTAGCTGCTACAGCAGCCCACGGCTAAAAAAATTTTTGCTAAGAGGTGACGTTTTCACCTCTTACCCAATAGCCGTGCGGTAAATCTGGCTCGGCGCCCATGGGAGCCGGATTTACCGCACGGCTATTGGCTAAGAGGTGAAAACGTCACCTCTTAGCAAAAAATTTTTTAGCCGCGTGCTGCTGTAGCAGCTAAGAATGGCGATCAGTTAAAACCAAAAAAAGGAGCGTTCTACATGAAGTATGTTATACTTCATGAATGAAAGTCCCCTTTATTTGTTTCAAAAATCAATCCACTTTAACCAATCACTCCCTATGAGTAACCCAATATTTACTTAAAACGATTATGTTTGGCATATAAGGACTACAGGAGCTGCCTAAATATGTACTTATTTCACACATTCCTAATATTATAACATTTATGATTTAATAAAAGTTATGTTTAGTTTCAGGTCTCACATCCCTTTTGATTGAGTTGATTGCCTTTATTGAGCAATTATAGCTGTAATAATACTGTTTCAAACTCACAAGTGCTTTAAGTGTATTATTCTTATTCTTATAACCCTCTTTCCTCCCTTTTTAAGATGAGTTATAATACACAGCATCCTTCCACACCTAGTAATTACAATCTCTGATACAGAGGCTTATATAAGGGATTAAATGTTTGCTTTAACATATCAGTAGTACCTTTGGTTTTTGTATTTGTAGTCACTTTACATTTGTAGTATTACAATATATTATTCCCCTGCAAGATACCACTCGTTTTGTACTGGGTTTGTATGTAAGCAGAACTATTATAGAATAATAAGGCTTCCATATATCATAAGATTTGAGATTTTGCCTGATGTCCCAGTGCCCTTGACATATTAAAAGGTTTCCTATCTAAAATTATTAAATGGTCAGATGTTCTGCACATATCTGCAATAAATATGTTTGTATATTTACATATGAGGACACAAAGAATATCTGCCAATAATAGCAGCAACTAGATCACCCGAAAACCCTTGGCAGTTATGCCCATGCTTATTTCAGTGCAGGCCTCCATTTCCCAAGTTGCCTCATTTGTCAGTGTCATAATGGTCTAGCTATCTATAATAGAACCATATTTGGATAAACAGACAAGCCTCCCTTAGAAAATGTTACCCACACTATAAATGTAAACTTCAAAATACTAAATTTTTCATATATGACGTAAGAAAACAAACTCATCATACTGTAACACACCTAGTAACGAAGGCTTAAAGGGACAGTCTATACCACAATTTTTATTGTTTTAAAAAGACTGATAATCCCTTTATTACCCATTCCCTAGTTTTGCATAACCAACACAGTTATATTAATATACTTTTTACCTCTGTGATTACCTTGTATCTAAGCCTCTGCAAACTGCCCCCTTATTTCAGTTCTTTTGACAGACTTGCATTTTAGCCAATCATTGCTAACTCCTAGGTAACTCCACGTGCTTGAGCACAATGTTATATATAATGTTATATATTCAGATAAGAGTCGGCCTTCAAGGTCTAAGAAATTAGCATATGAGCCTACCTAGGTTTAGCTTTCAACTAAGAATATCAAGACAACAAAGCAAAAATGGTGATAAAAGTAAATTGGAAAGTTGTTTAAAATTACATGCCCTATCTGAATCATGAAAGTTTATTTTGCTCTAGACTGTCCCTTTAATTACAGCATACAGAGAACTTGAAAAACAGCCCTATTAATACTTAGAAATCAGCTATTTAGATATTTTAAATTGAACTTTTGATATCAAATATCTGGTGTCAGATCAAAGTTATTGCTAAAGAAAGAGGATAACTACATTAAAAATTGAATAATAAAGTATTAATTTTTGCACATGTCTAGTAAATTCTTTATGCCTTGATAAAAAATATAATGTTCTAATTCTTGAGAGCATTTATTGTTAAATATTTGCAGTACACTACAGGTTACATCCCATATTTATTAAGCTCTGTACGGAGCTTGATGCCCAGTGTTTCCGATGAGCCTTCTCTGAGGCGGCGGACAGAAATCGTGAAAAATCAACCCGATCGAATACGATCGAGTTGATTGACACCCCCGGGGCGGTATTGCACTAGCAGTTCACAAGAACTGCTGGTTCAATGATAAATGCTGAAAGAGTATGCTGTTGGCATTTATCGATGTGCAGCAGACATGATCCGCTATATTGGATCATGTCCGCTCGCATAATCATAAATATGCCCCTATGAGACCTACTAAAGGGATATGAAACCCATTTACTCCTTTTATCAAATGTGCTTAATTGCCTTGATATACTTTGCTGAAGTCACAAAACACATCAACATTTAAAAGTACAGTTACACTCATAATAACACTATCTGATAAAAAAATATTAAAGGGACATAATACTCATATGCTAAATCACTTGAAACTGATGCAGTATAACTGTAAAAAGCTGACAGGAAAATATTACCTGAGCATCTCTATGTAAAAAAGGAAGATATTTTACCTCACAATTTCCTCAGCTCAGCAGAGTAAGTTCTGTGTAAAAAGTTATACTCAGCTGCTCCCAACTGCAGGTAAAAAAATTAAAAAAAATGAAGAAATGAACAGCAGCCAATCAGCATCAGCAGTGCTGAGGTCATGAACTCTTACTGTGATCTCATGAGATTTGACTTAACTCTCATGAGATTTCATAGTAAGCTTCATTTACCTGATTGGTGAAATAATATGAGAGTGCACAATGCTAGTCCCTTCAGATGTCCCAGGACAAACACATTAAAATGCTGCTTAGAAATTCTTTACAATGGGAGGTGGCTACTGAGGAACTTTTGAGGTAAAATATCTTTCTTTTTTACATAGAGATGTTCAGGTGATATTTTCTAATCAGCTTTTTACAGCTATGCTGCATCACTTTCAAGTGTTTAAACATTTGGGTATTATGGCCCTTTAAATAAAAATATTGCATTAAAGAGTTATAAGGGCTCAAAGATATGAGGTCTCAGTTGTTATAAAAAAAAAGACTGCAAAGGGCTTTAACATAGAGATACATACATACACATGTCTAAATATGTATATGCATGTGTATATATCCTATACTATAAAAGGCCAAGTGTGTTTGTCTGAAGCTGTCATGCGCAGTAGAGACTGCGCGCGAGGACAAACACACCTGGCCTTCTACTCTCTGCAGACTCAGAGTGAGTAGTGACGGGCTGCCGGGCGTGACGTGGGCGTGACTGGACGGGCACGGGCGGGACATGGGTGGGGCCGAGTGTGGTGTGGGCGGGGCCTGGCAGAGCCGGGAGTGATGTGGGTGGGGCCGTGCAGAGAGCTCAAAGAGGGGGGATAGAGAGAGCAAACGAGAGAGAGAGACAGCAAAAGAGAGGGGGTAGGGAGAGCAAACGAAAGGGGAGAGAGATCAAGAGGGGAGATAAAGAGAGGGAGAGAGACAGCAAAAGAGAGGGGGAGGGAGAGCAAAAGAAAGGGGAGAGAGAGCTCAAAAGAGAGGAGATAGAGACAGCAAAAGAAAGGGGGAGGGAGAGCAAAAGAAAGGGGAGAGATAGATCAAAAGAGGGGAGATAGAGAGAGCAAAAGAGAGGGGGAGGTAGAGCAAAAGAAAGGAGAGAGAGATCAAAAGAGGGGAGATAGAGAGAGCAAAAGAGAGGGAGAGAGAGAGAGCAAAAGAGAGGGAGAGAGAGAGCAAAAGAGAGGGAGAGGGAGACCAAAAGAAAGGGGAGAGAGAGATCAAAAGAGGGGAGATAGAGAGAGAGCAAAAGAGAGGGGGAGGTAGAGCAAAAGAAAGGGGAGAGAGAGATCAAAAGAGGGGAGATAGAGACAGCAAAAGAGAGGGAGAGACAACAAAAGAGAGGGGAGGGAGAGCAAAAGAAAAGGAGAGAGAGATCAAAAGAGGGGAAATAGAGAGAGCAAAAGAGAGGGAGAGAGACAGCAAAAGAAAGAGAGAGGGACAGCAAAAGAAAAGGGAGAGAGAGATCAAAAGAGGGAAGATAGAGACAGCAAAAGAGAGGGAGAGAGACAGCAAAAGAGAGGGAGAGAAAGAGCAAAAGAGAGGGGGAGAGTGCAAAAGAGGGGAGAGAGAGAGCATAAAAGAGGGGGGAGAGGGAGCATAAAAGAGGGGGGAGAGAGAGCACAAGAGAGAGGAGAGAGAGAGCAAAAGGGAGGGGAGAGAGAAAAAAAGAGAGGGGGAGAGAAAGAGAGCAAAAGAGAGGGGAGAGAGAGAGCAAAAGAGAGGGGGGATAGAGAGAGCAAAAGAGAGGGCGAGAGAGAGAGAGCAAAAGAGGGGGAGAGAGAGCAAAAGAGGGGGATAGAGAAAGCAAAAGAGGGGGATAGAGAGAGCAAAAGAGAGGGAGAGAGAGAGCAAAAGAGAGGGGGAGAGAGCAAAAGAAAGGGGAGAGAGACAGCAAAAGAGAGGGGGAGAGAGAGCAAAAGAGGGGGGATAGTGAGAGCAAAAGAGAGGGAGAGAGACAGCAAAAGAGAGAGACATCAAAAGAGGGGAGATAGAGAGAGCAAAAGAGAGGGGGAGGTAGAGTAAAAGAAAGGGGAGAGAGAGATCAAAAAAGGGGAGATAGAGACAGCAACAGAGTGGGGGAGACAACAAAAGAGAGGGGGAGGGAGAGCAAAAGAGAGGGAGAGAGAGAGCAAAAGAGGGGGGGAGAGAGCAAAAGTGGGGGAGAGAGAGTAAAAGAGGGGGGATAGAGAAAGCAAAAGAGGGGGAGAGAGAGAGCAAAAGAGAGGCAGAGAGAGAGCAAAAGAGAGGGGGAGAGAGCAAAAGAAAGGGGAGAGAGACAGCAAAAGAGAGAGCAAAAGAGGGGGGATAGTGAGAGCAAAAGAGAGAGAGATCAAAAGAGGGGAGATAGAGAGAGCAAAAGAGAGGGGGGAGGTAGAGTAAAAGAAAGGGGAGAGAGATCAAAAGAGGGGAGATAGAGACAGCAAAAGAGAGGGAGAGAGACAGCAAAAGAGAGGGAGAGAGACAGCAAAAGAGAGGGGGGAGAAAGTGGAGAGAGAGAGCAAAAGAGAGGGGGAGAGAGCAAAAGAGGGGAGAGAGAGAGAGAGCATAAAAGAATGGGGAGAGAGAGCACAAGAGAGGGGAGAGAGAGAGAGCAAAAGAGGGGGGATAGAGAGAGCAAAAGGGGGGGGAGAGAAAGCAAAAGAGAGGGGGAGAGAGAGAGCAAAAGAGAGGGGGGATAGAGCAGTGTTTCTCAACAGCCGGGCTGCGGCCCACTACCGGGCCACGACGGCCCTGCTGGTGGGCCGCGACCCGACATTGCCTCCAGACACTCGCTCTGACAGGCCCGCCTTTACACATCTCCTACATTTTGGATGGGCCTGTCAGAGTGCCACTGTGCATGTCAGTTTGCGCACTGTGAGCATGTAGTGGCGGGCGGGCGCTCTGTGACCGGGTAGAAGTGGCTGGCGGCGTGCAGAGCGTGGTAAGTAAGGTAAGTAAGCCCACTGACACCAATGACATAATTACGGCCACTGACACCAATGTATATATTTAGGGCGGCCACTGGACACCAATGTGTATTTGTAAACTGTGTGTGTGTGTGTGTGTATATATATATATATATATATATATATATATCCCACTGACACCAATGAATTATAAAATATTAACCCACTGTAAACCATATATATATATATATATATATATATATATATATATATATATATATATATATATATATATATATTTTATATATATATATATATATATATATATATATATATATATATATGTATGTATATATATATATATATATATATATATATATATATATGGATCCCACTGACACCAATGAATTATCATATAATTAACCCACTGTTATATATATATATATATATTATATGATAATTCAGTGGTGTGGGATCCATATATAATATATATAAATAGTTTATAGTAGGTTAATTTTATAATTCATTGGTGTCAGTGGGTGAGGGAGGAGTGAGAGAGAAAGAAAGAAAGAGAGGGAGGAGAGAGAAAGAGAGGGAGGAGAGAGAGGGAGGAGATAGATAGATGGAGACAGAGAGAGAGAAAGAGAGGGGGAAGAGAGAGAGAAAGAGAGAGGGGAGGAGAGAGAGAAAAAGAGAGAGAGGGGAGGAGAGAGAGAAAGAGAGAGGGGAGGAGAGAGAGAGAGAGAGAGAGAGAGAGGAGAGGGAAAGAGAGGAGAGAGAAAGAGGGGAGGAGAGAGAGAGGAGAGAGAGAAAGAGAGGGGAGGAGAGAGAAAGAGAGAGGGGGGAAGAGAGAGGGGAGAAAGAGACTGTATATATATATATATATATATATATATTTATATATATATATATATTTCTTCCAAACCTACTGCAACCCACTCCCGATGCTTACCGGGCCCTGGACCGGTCCGGCTAAAACTTACCGGGCCTTGAGGTCACTTAGGTTGAGAACCACTGGGATAGAGAGAGAGAGCAAAAGAGAGGGGGGAGAGAGAGAGCAAAAGAGGGGGAGAGGGAGCAAAAGAGGGGGATAGAGAAAGCAAAAGAGGGGGATAGAGAGAGCAAAAGAGAGGGAGAGAGCAAAAGAGAGGGGGAGAGAGCAAAAGAAAGGGGAGAGAGACAGCAAAAGAGAGGGGGAGAGAGAGCAAAAGAGGGGGGAATAGTTAGAGCAAAAGAGAGGGAGGGAGACAGCAAAAGAGAGAGAGATCAAAAGAGGGGAGATAGAGAGAGCAAAAGAGAGGGGGGGGGTAGAGTAAAAGAAAGGGGAGAGAGAGATCAAACGAGGGGAGATAGAGACAGCAAAAGAGTGGGGGAGACAACAAAAGAGAGGGGGAGGGAGAGCAAAAGAAAGGGGAGAGAGTCATCAAAAGAGGGGAGATAGAGAGAGCAAAAGAGAGGGAGAGAGACAGCAAGGGAGAGGGAGAGCAAAATAAAGGGGAGAGAGAGATCAAAAGAAGGGAGATAGAGAGAGCAAAATAGAGGGGGAGGTAGAGCAAAAGAAAGGGGAGAGAGAGATCAAAAGAGAGAATATAGAGACAGCAAAAGAGAGGGAGAGACTACAAAAGAGAGGGGGAGGGAGAGCAAAGGAAAGGGGAGAGAGAGTTCAAAAGAGGGGAGATAGAGAGAGCAAAAGAAAGGGAGAGAGACAGCGAGAGAGAGCAAAAGAGAGGGGGGAGAGCGCAAAAGAGGTGTCAGGTTAGGAAATGTCCAGAAGAAGACCCAAATGCTAGGGCGAACTTAATCAACACCCTTGCACTCTGAGTTTAATCCAGGACGTGACCCCACGACAACCTCCAAAAAACAATTTACTCACGATATGGAGCAGGGTTAGCCTGTGCCCAAAGTAATTCAAGATATCAGCCAGATAGACTTCTGAATAAGGAACTGGTTTCAGGAAATGTCTTCCACAGAATCAGGAGAACAGGGATAGTCCACTTATACTCAGACAGAAGAAGGGTAAAACAGGAAACAGTTAATAATGCAGGAGTAGGTAATTTGTTATCAGGCAGTTTGAGGGTAAACACTGTGTAGATAGTCTTTGCAGAGTATGCAACAGGTAATCAGGCAGTTTGAGGGTTAACACGGTGTAGTCAGAACTTGCAGAGTTAACAACATGTAATCAGGTAGTTTGAGGGTTAACACTGTGCAGACAGTCTTTGCAGAGTATGCAACAAGTAATCAGGCAGTTTGAGGGTTAACACTGTGTAGATAGTCTTTGCAGAGTATGCAACAGGTAATCAGGCAGTTTGAGGGTTAACACGGTGTAGTCAGAACTTGCAGAGTTAACAACATGTAATCAGGTAGTTTGAGGGTTAACACTGTGCAGACAGTCTTTGCAGAGTATGCAACAAGTAATCAGGCAGTTTGAGGGTTAACACTGTGTAGACAGTCTTTGCAGAGTATGCAATAGGTAAACAGGCAGTTTGAGGTTAACACTGTGTAGATAGTCTTTGCAGAGTATGCAACAGGTAATCAGGCAGTTTGAGGGTTAACACTGTGTAGTCAGAACTTGCAGAGTTAACAACATGTAATCAGGTAGTTTGAGGTTTAACAATGTGCAGACAGTCTTTGCAGAGTATGCAACAAGTAATCAGGCAGTTTGAAAGTTTCACAAAACAAACAGTACTTGCATTGTTTGGAGACAGGTAATCAGGAGGTTGAAGGTTAATCCAGCATAGTAAGTCCTTGAAGAGATTGGCAACAGAAAAGCATCAGTTAGACAGATTCCACAGTGAATTCACCACAGAAGCCACAAAGTTAAACAAACAAACGGGCACTGGAGAAACAGGAAGCCCGAAATAAAAAGCCTGGTTGTGACATCATCAGGAAGGGGTGGCTCAGACACCTGTCAATCAAGCACACAGAGAGGACTGCAGAGCTTCCCAGCAGCTGAGCGTGACAGTGCCCCCTCCTCAAGGACCCCTCCGGGGGACCCGACCGGGCCTGGCAGGGTATTTCTTGTGAAAAGACTTGACAAGAGCTGGAGCATGAACATGATAGGCCGGTTCCCAAGATCGTTCAGAGATAGGATAGCCCTTCCAATGGACCAGGTAGTACAGCCGATTGCCCCGTAGCTTGGAATCGATAATCTGGCTGACTTCAAACTCAGAAGTTCCCTCTACGGAAAGTGGAGGAGGTGGTTTACTCTTGATAGAGTACTGATTGTAGATGAGTGGCTTGAGTAGGGAGACATGAAACACTGGATGGATCTTGAGAGTCTTGGGTAAGGCCAGGCAGTATGCAGAAGAACAAACTCTGGAAACATTTCGAAAAGGTCCAATGTACTTAGGACCCAACTTGGTACAAGGTTGTTTTAGATGTATGAATCTGGTGGATAAAAATACTCTGTCTCCAGTACGAAGTAAAGGAGCCTTGCACCTTCTGCGATCAGCATATTTCTTATGTCTTATGGAAGAAGAGAGTAGATTTTGACGAATGAGTTGCCAGTGATTACTGAGATTTTTCACTATACGATCTGCTCCAGGGACTTCAGTAGAACTGGTAATCATAGGAAAGGTTCTAGGTACAAATCCATAAGCTGCCTTAAAGGGAGAGGTCTGTAATGAGGCGTTATAGCATGAGTTGTGAGCTAATTCCGCCAAAGGCAATAACTGAGACCAGTTGGAGTGGTGATGGTCTACATAATGTCTAAGAAAAGATTCCAAGGCTTGATTTACACGCTCTGTCTGTCCGTTGGATTGAGGATGGTGTGCAGTAGAAAGAGATATGTTGATTCCGAAGTGCTTACAAAAAGACCTCCAAAATTTGGAAACAAATTGGACTCCACGATCTGAGACTATATCAGTGGGAAAACCATGTAAACGAGATATATGTAGAACAAAGAGTTCAGAAAGTCTTTGAGCTGAAGGCAAGCCTGGAAGAGGTATGAAGTGAGCAGACTTGGAGAACCGATCCACCACTACCCAAATGGTCGTATTTCCAGCAGAAACAGGAAGATCTGTAACAAAGTCCATGGATAAGTGAGACCAAGGGTAATGAGGAATAGGAAGAGGGTGTAATAGACCAAACGGTCGATGAGAAGATTGTTTGTTCGAAGCACAAGAACTACAAGCAGCAATATAATCCTTAACATCCCTCCTCATAGTGGACCACCAAACATGCTGCTTCAGTTTCCACAATGTATTGGTTATTCCAGGATGACCTGCTGAAATGTTGTCATGAGCCCAACGTAGAAGCTTAAGACGTAATCCTTTGGGTACATACAGGATACCAGAAGGTAGTTTGCAAGAAGATGGTACCCGGACTTGAGCAGCATGTAAAGCCTGTACTGGAAAAGAGGATACTTGAGCCAAAACTTTGACTGGACGTAGTATAGGTTCTGAATCCAATGGAGAAGGTTCAGAAGATTGGAACTGCCTAGATAAAGCATCTGCCTTGGAATTTTTTGAACCAGGAACATAGGAAAGTACAAAATTAAACCTGGAGAAGAACAAGGCCCACCAAGCCTGACGAGGATTGAGACGTGTAGCTGTTTGGAGGTATAAAAGATTCTTGTGATCTGTCAGAATGAAAAAAGGTTGACTGGTACCCTCTAACCAATGCCTCCATTCATCCAAAGCTAATTTTATAGCCAAAAGCTCCTTATTGCCCACATCATAATTTTACTCGGCAGGATTGAATTTTTTCGAAAAGAACGCCACAGGATGTATCTTGCTGGTAGTTGGATCACGTTGGGAGAGAACAGCTCCAGCTGCTATAAAGGAAGCGTCAACCTCCAAAATAAACTGGAGATCAGGAATTGGATGACTGAGAAGAGGTGCAGAAGAAAATGCTGATTTTAGCATTTCAAAAGCCTGTACTGCCGAAGAGGACCAGTTCTTACAATTTTGCCCTTTCTTAGTAAGAGAAGTGAGTGGAGACTTGATGTCAGCAAAGTTCTTTATAAACTTTCTATAGTAATTGGCAAAGCCAAGAAACCTCTGCAGGGATTTGAGAGTAGTTGGTCTGGGCCAGTCCTTGATAGCCGACAGTTTAGCAGGATCCATCTCAAAACCTGATTCAGAAATGATATACCCCAAAAAGGGGATGGAACTCTGATGAAAAGAGCATTTCTCCAATTTAGCAAACAGGGAATTGTCTCGTAACCTCTGAAGTACCGGTCTTACATGATGTACATGTTCCTGTAATGTTTTCGAATAGATCAGAATGTCATCGAGGTAAATGATAACAAATTGATTTAGATAATCTCTGAAGATTTCGTTAACAAAGTGCTGAAATACTGCTGGTGCATTGCACAATCCGAATGGCACTACCAGATACTCGTAGTGACCAAATCTAGTGTTAAATGCCGTCTTCCATTCGTCTCCTTTACGGATTCTGACCAGATTGTAGGCCCCACGGAGATCTAACTTGGAAAAAATAGAAGCACCTTGAAGACGATCGAATAACTCAGAAATGAGCAGCAGAGGATAGCTGTTTTTGACAGTAATCTGATTCAAGGCTCGATAATCAATACAGGGACGAAGACCTCCATCTTTTTTCCCAATGAAGAAAAAACCTGCACCCACAGGTGAAGAGGAAGGACGAATAAATCCTCTGGCTAAGTTGTCCTTTATGTATTCCTCGAGAGAGACATTTTCTTGATGAGAGAGGGGATAGGTCCTTCCCTTAGGTAGAGGAGCCCCTGAATACAATTCATAGGACAGTCAAATATCCGGTGTGGAGGTAACGTCTCAGCCTCTTTTTTAGAAAACACATCACAAAAGGCATGATAGTAATTAGGCAATGATTCAGGAACTTCCACCATAGCTACGACAGGACAAGATGGTTTAGAGGGATTTTGCAGGCGATGTTTGAAACAGGTAGTTCCCCAGGAAATAAGTTCTTCTTTAGACCATGAGAAAACTGGATCATGAAGCTGCAACCAAGGTAACCCCAGAATCAATGGTATGTGGGGAGAAGAGATGACATCAAAATGAATAATTTCAGAATGAAGTATACCCACAGTCAAAAGAAGAGGAATGGTAGAATGTTGTATGATACCAGAACCTAGAGGCTGTCCACTGACAGTAGTTACCTTAACTAACTGTTTCTTGGCTTGAAGAGGAATCCTGAGAGAGTCAGCAAAGTTTGAATCAATGAATACTCCAGCAGCTCCAGAATCGATGAGAGCTTGAGCTCGAAACTTGGTGTTTCCAAAAGAGATAGTTACAGGAACAAAAAGTTTAGAATTGAGGGAAGACATGGGATTCTGGCTTAACTCTGTCCCTCTATCAAAAGTTAAGCCTTGGCTTTTACTGGCCGGATAGGACAGTCCTTCAGTAAATGTCCTTTGGTACCACAATACAGACATAACCCAAGAGTACGCCTTCTATGGCGTTCAGCTTCTGACAATTTAATAGCTCCTACTTCCATGGGTTCCACAGACTCAGGAGATTGGGAATTATTATTAGAAAGACTTGAGGTTTGAATAGGAGGACGAAAAGAAGATTTAACAAAGGATCTCCGATTCCTATCTCTCTCCTGAAGACGTTCAGAATGCCGGGCGTCAAGAGTAATACATAAATTGATAAGACCCTCCAATGAATCAGGGAGTTCCCGAAATACAAGTTCATCCTTAAGGCGTTCGCAAAGTCTTTTGCGAAAGGCTGCCCATAAGGCTCCATGGTTCCAATCAGTTTCTGCGGCTAAAATCCTGAATTCAATAGCATATTGAGCTACCGAAAGGGATCCCTGTCTCAGATCCAACAATCCTGCCTCAGCAGCTGCAGCCCTCCCAGGCTTGTCAAAAACAGAAGAAAAAATGGACACAAATAATTCCACATCCTGTAGTAACGGATCATTCTTCTCTAAAAGAGGGGACACCCAGGCTAGAGCCTTACCCTTCATGAGGGAAATAATAAAGGTGATTTTGGAAGTAGAATTGGAAAAAACTTGAGGATTGTTTCTGAAGTGTAAACGACACTGATTAAGGAATCCACGGCATTCTTCAGGATTACCGTCATATTTATCTGGAAGTGGGATTCGTGGTATATTCTGTCCAACAGGTTGAGGTGGATTAAAGACAGCATTGGTGCTAGTAGCAGTGGCAGCAGGAGTCGCCGTAGCTTGAGAAGGAGTGGAGAGGTTATGTAGCAGAGCAGTAATCTGGTCAAGCTTGGAATCCAAAGATTGCAAATGAGCAGAATGATTTCCTAGAAGTTGTCCTTGTAGAGCCACAGCCCTGGATAACTCATCAGGGTCCATATTATGGCCCGTTTGTACTGTCAGGTTAGGAAATGTCCAGAAGAAGACCCAAATGCTAGGGCGAACTTAATCAACACCCTTGCACTCTGAGTTTAATCCAGGACGTGACCCCACGACAACCTCCAAAAAACAATTTACTCACGATATGGAGCAGGGTTAGCCTGTGCCCAAAGTAATTCAAGATATCAGCCAGATAGACTTCTGAATAAGGAACTGGTTTCAGGAAATGTCTTCCACAGAATCAGGAGAACAGGGATAGTCCACTTATACTCAGACAGAAGAAGGGTAAAACAGGAAACAGTTAATAATGCAGGAGTAGGTAATTTGTTATCAGGCAGTTTGAGGGTAAACACTGTGTAGATAGTCTTTGCAGAGTATGCAACGGGTAATCAGGCAGTTTGAGGGTTAACACGGTGTAGTCAGAACTTGCAGAGTTAACAACATGTAATCAGGTAGTTTGAGGGTTAACACTGTGCAGACAGTCTTTGCAGAGTATGCAACAAGTAATCAGGCAGTTTGAGGGTTAACACTGTGTAGACAGTCTTTGCAGAGTATGCAATAGGTAAACAGGCAGTTTGAGGTTAACACTGTGTAGACAGTCTTTGCAGAGTATGCAATAGGTAAACAGGCAGTTTGAGGTTAACACTGTGTAGATAGTCTTTGCAGAGTATGCAACAGGTAATCAGGCAGTTTGAGGGTTAACACTGTGTAGTCAGAACTTGCAGAGTTAACAACATGTAATCAGGTAGTTTGAGGTTTAACACTGTGCAGACAGTCTTTGCAGAGTATGCAACAAGTAATCAGGCAGTTTGAAAGTTTCACAAAACAAACAGTACTTGCATTGTTTGGAGACAGGTAATCAGGAGGTTGAAGGTTAATCCAGCATAGTAAGTCCTTGAAGAGATTGGCAACAGAAAAGCAGCAGTTAGAGAGATTCCACAGTGAATTCACCACAGAAGCCACAAAGTTAAACAAACAAACGGGCACTGGAGAAACAGGAAGCTCGAAATAAAAAGCCTGGTTGTGACATCATCAGGAAGGGGTGGCTCAGACACCTTTCAATCAAGCACACAGAGAGGACTGCAGAGCTTCCCAGCAGCTGAGCGTGACAAGAGGGAAAAGAGAGAGAGCATAAGAGAGGGGAGAGAAAGCATAAGAGAGGGGGAGAAAGAGCACAAGAGAGGGGGGAAGAGCAAAAGAGAGGGGAGAGAGACAGCAAAGGAGAGGGGGGAAAGAGAGCAAAATAAAGAGGAGAGAGAGACCGCAAAAGAGAGGAGGGAAAGAGAGTTAAAGAAAGGGGAGAGAGAGAGAGAGAGAGAGAGAGAGCAAAAGAGGGGGGGGGATAGAGAGAGCAAAAGAGAGGAGGGAGAGAGAGAGAGCAAAAGAGGGGGATAGAGAGAGCAAAAGGTAGGGGGGAGAGAGAGAGCAAAAGAGAGGGGGAGAGAGAGAAAACAAAAGAGGGGGGATAGAGAAAGCAAAAGAGGGGGGATAGAGAGAGCAAAAGAGAGGGAGAGAAACAGCAAAAAAGAGGGGGAGAGAGCAAAAAGAAAGGAGGAGAGAGACAGCAAAAGAGAGGGGGAGAGAGAGCAAAACAGGGGGGATAGTGAGAGCAAAAGAGAGGAAGAGAGAGAGCAAAAGAGAGGGGGGAGAGAGAGCAAAAGAGAGGGGGGATAGAGAGCAAAAGAGAGGGGGAGAGCGCAAAAAGAGGGGGAGAGAGAGCGCAAAAGAGAGAGGAAAAGAGAGGGGGGGTAGAGTAAAAGAAAGGGGAGAGAGAGATCAAAAGATGGGAGATAGAGACAGCAAAAGAGTGGGGGAGACAACAAAAGAGAGGGGTAGGGAGAGCAAAAGAGAGGGGGAGAGAGAGAGCAAAATAGGGGGAGAGAGAGCAAAAGAGGGGAGATAGAGACCGCAAAAGAGTGGGGGAGACAACAAAAGAGAGGGGGAGGGAGAGCAAAAGAGAGGGGGATATAGAGAGCAAAAGAGAGGGAGAGAGAGAGCAAAAGAGAGGGGGAGAGAGCAAAAGAAAGGGGAGAGAGACAGCAAAAGAGAGGGGGAGAGAGAGCAAAAGAGGGGGGATAGTGAGAGCAAAAGAGAGGGAGAGAGACAGCAAAAGAGAGAGAGATCAAAAGAGGGGAGATAGAGAGAGCAAAAGAGAGGGGGCGGTAGAGTAAAAGAAAGGGGAGACAGAGATCAAAAGAGGGGAGATAGAGACAGCAAAAGAGAGGGGGAGAGCGCAAAAGAGGGGAGAGAGAGAGCATAAAAGAGGGGGGATAGAGAGAGCAAAAGAGAGGAGGGAGAGAGAGAGCAAAAGAGGGGGATAGAGAGAGCAAAAGGTAGGGGGAGAGAGAGAGCAAAAGAGAGGGGGAGAGAAAGCAAAAGAGGGGGGATAGAGAGAGCAAAAGAGAGGGAGAGAAAGAGCAAAAGAGAGGGGGAGAGAGCAAAAGAGGGGGGATAGTGAGAGCAAAAGAGAGGAAGAGAGAGAGCAAAAGAGAGGGGGGGAGAGAGAGCAAAAAGAGGGGGGAGAGCGCAAAAAGAGGGGGAGAGAGAGCGCAAAAGAGAGAGGAAAAGAGAGGGGGTAGAGTAAAAGAAAGGGGAGAGAGAGATCAAAAGAGGGGAGATAGAGACAGCAAAAGAGTGGGGGAGACAACAAAAGAGAGGGGGAGGGAGAGCAAAAGAAAGGGGGAGAGAGAGAGCAAAAGAGGGGGAGAGAGAGCAAAAGAGGGGAGATAGAGACAGCAAAAGAGTGGGGGAGACAACAAAAGAGAGGGGGAGGGAGAGCAAAAGAGAGGGGGATAGAGAGAGCAAAAGAGAGGGAGAGAGACAGCAAAAGAGAGAGAGATCAAAAGAGGGGGAGAGAGAGCAAAAGAGGGGAGATAGAGACAGCAAAAGAGTGGGGGAGACAACAAAAGAGAGGGGGAGGGAGAGCAAAAGAAAGGGGGGGAGAGAGAGCAAAAGAGGGGGAGAGAGAGCAAAAGAGGGGAGATAGAGACAGCAAAAGAGTGGGGGAGACAACAAAAGAGAGGGGGAGGGAGAGCAAAAGAGAGGGGGATAGAGAGAGCAAAAGAAAGGGGAGAGAGACAGCAAAAGAGAGGGGGAGAGAAAGCAAAAGAGGGGGGGATAGTGAGAGCAAAAGAGAGGGAGAGAGACAGCAAAAGAGAGAGAGATCAAAAGAGGGGAGATAGAGAGAGCAAAAGAGAGGGGGCGGTAGAGTAAAAGAAAGGGGAGACAGAGATCAAAAGAGGGGAGATCGAAACAGCAAAAGAGAGGGGGGAGAAAGTGGAGAGAGAAAGCAAAAAAGAGGGGGAGAGCGCAAAAGAGGGGAGAGAGAGAGCATAAAAGAGGGGGAGAGAGAGCACAAGAGAGGGGAGAGAAAGAGAGAGCAAAAGAGGGGGGATAGAGAGAGCAAAAGGGGGGGAGAGAGAGAGAAAAAGAGAGGGGGGAGAGAGAGAGAGAGAGAGAGAGAGCAAAAGAGAGGGGAGAGAGAGCAAAAGAGAGGGGGGATAGAGAGAGAGCAAAAGAGAGGGGGGAGAGAGAGAGCAAAAGAGGGGGAGAGAGAGCAAAAGAGGGGGATAGAGAGAGCAAAAGAGAGGGAGAGAGAGAGCAAAAGAGAGGGGGATAGAGCAAAAGAAAGGGGAGAGAGACAGCAAAAGAGAGGGGGAGAGAGAGCAAAAGAGGGGGGATAGTGAGAGCAAAAGAGAGGGAGAGAGACAGCAAAAGATAGAGATCAAAAGAGGGGAGATAGAGAGAGCAAAAGAGAGGGGGAGGTAGAGTAAAAGAAAGGGGAGAGAGAGATCAAAAGAGGGGAGATAGAGAGAACAAAAGAGAGGGAGAGAGACAGCAAGGGAGAGGGAGAGCAAAATAAAGGGGAGAGAGAGATCAAAAGAAGGGAGATAGAGAGAGCAAAATAGAGGGGGAGGTAGAGCAAAAGAAAGGGGAGAGAGGGATCAAAAGAGAGAATATAGAGACAGCAAAAGAGAGGGAGAGACAACAAAAGAGAGGGGGAGGGAGAGCAAAGGAAAGGGGAGAGAGAGACCAAAAGAGAGGAGATAGAGAGAGCAAAAGAGAGGGAGAGAGACAGCGAGAGAGAGCAAAAGAGAGGGGGGAGAGTGCAAAAGAGGGAAGAGAGAGAGAGCATAAGAGAGGGGAGAGAGAGCATAAGAGATGGGGAGAAAGAGCACAAGAGAGGGGGGAGAAAAAGAGCAAAAGAGAGGGGAGAGAGACAGCAAAAGAGAGGGGGAAAGAGAGCAAAATAAAGGGGTGAGAGAGACCGCAAAAGAGAGGAGGGAAAGAGAGTTAAAGAAAGGGGAGAGAGAGAGAGAGACAAAGAGAGGGGGGATATAGAGAGCAAAAGAGAGGAGGGAGAGAGAGAGCAAAAGAGGGGAGATAGAGAGAGCAAAAGAAAGGGAGAGAGACAGTGAGAGAGAGCAAAAGAGAGGGGGAGAGCGCAAAAGAGGGAAGAGAGAGAGAGCATAAGAGAGGGGAGAGAGAGCATAAGAGAGGGGGAGAAAGAGCAAAAGAGAGGGGGGAGAGCGCAAAAGAGGGAAGAGAGAGAGCATAAGAGAGGGGAGAGAGAGCATAAGAGAGGGGGAGAAAGAGCACAAGAGAGGGGGGAAAGAGCAAAAGAGAGGGGAGAGAGACAGCAAAAGAGAGGGGGGAAAGAGAGCAAAATAAAGGGGAGAGAGAGACCGCATAAGAAAGGAGGGAAGAGAGTTAAAGAAAGGGGAGAGAGAGAGAGAGAGAGAGCAAAAGAGGGGGATAGAGAGAGCAAAAGGTAGGGGGGAGAGAGAGAGAGCAAAAGAGAGGGGGAGAGAGAGAAAGCAAAAGAGGGGGGATATAGAAAGCAAAAGAGGGGGAATAGAGAGAGCAAAAGAGAGGGAGAGAAAGAGCAAAAGAGAGGGGAGAGAGCAAAAAGAAAGGAGGAGAGAGAGAGCAAAAGAGAGGGGGAGAGAGAGCAAAAGAGGGGGGATAGTGAGAGCAAAAGAGAGGGAGAGAGAGCAAAAGAGGGGGGATAGAGAGAGCAAAAGAGAGGAAGAGAGAGAGTAAAAGAGAGGGGGGGAGAGAGCAAAAGAGAGGGGGGAGAGAGAGCAAAAGAGAGGGGGGAGAGCGCAAAAAGAGGGGGAGAGAGAGCGCAATAGAGCGAGGAAAAGAGGGGGGGGAGAGAGAGAGCAAAAGAGAGGGGGAGAGAGAGCAGAAGAGAGGGGGGATAGAGAGAGAGCAAGGGGTGGAACCACTGTACTGCAAAAATTGGCCTGTGTACACAGGCTTTAGGACTAGTATATATATATATATATATATATATATATATATATATATATATATATATATATATATATATATATATATATATATATATATATATATATATATATGTATATATGTATGTATGTGTATGTATATATACCAAAAACAACATTCATAGGGAGCACTCACTGTTTTGAAAAAAAAAATCTGTTTTTATTTAAGGTGTTAACGTTTTTGGGTTACTCGCCCCCCCACCCCATTCCTCCATATGTTTGAAAATGGAGTAACACACAGTGAGTATGTTATACACAATTGCTTTTGTAGCCAATAAAGCCCACATTTGATACACTTTTGAACAATGCGCATTTAAGTCCTCTGTATTAACATATATGTCTTATGTGAATGAAGTATGTATATGAAGGAAATGTATGGCAATGTGATACACTGTGTCATATAGCCCTCATACAGGCTGACTTATCGGTATAAAATGATACATGGTGGTGAATTTTGAAGGCTACACATATATCAATATAAGCACGTCTCCATTCTTGATAGGTTAAATGATATGCACATACAGTTAACAGGGGATATAATATGAAATTCATGTTTTTATTCATTAAGGCCTAGATTTAGAGTTGGGCGGTAGCCGTCAAAACCAGCGTTAGAGACTCCTAACGCTGGTTTTTACCGCCCTCTGGTATTTGGAGTCAGTCATTAAAGGGTCTAACACTCACTTTTCAGCCGCGACTTTTCCATACCGCAGATCACCTTACGTCAATTGCGTATCCTATCTTTTCAATGGGATCTTTCTAACTCCGGTATTTAGAGTCGTGGCTGAAGTGAGCGTTAGAAATCTAACGACAAAACTCCAGCCGCAGAAAAAAGTCAGTAGTTAAGAGCTTTCTGGGCTAACGCCGGTTTATAAAGCTCTTAACTACTGTGCTCTAAAGTACACTAACACCCATAAACTACCTATGCACCCCTAAACCGAGGTCCCCTCACATTGCCGCCACTCGATTACATTTTTTTAACCCCTAATCTGCCGACCGCCACCAACGTTATACTTATGTACCCCTAATCTGCTGCCCCTAACACCGCCGACCCCTATATTATATTTATTAACCCCTAACCTGCCCCCCACAACATCGCCGCCAGCTACCTACAATAATTAACCCCTAATCTGCCGCTCCGTAAACCGCCGCTACCTACATTATCCCTATGTACCCCTAATCTGCTGCCCCTAACACCGCCGACCCCTATATTATATTTATTATCCCCTAATCTGCCCCCCTCAACGTCGCCTCCACCTGCCTACACTTATTAACCCCTAATCTGCCGAGCGGATCTCACTGCTACTATAATAAAGTTATTAACCCCTAATCCGCCTCACTCCCGCCTCAATAACCCTATAATAAATAGTATTAACCCCTAATCTGCCCTACCTAACATCGCCGACACCTAACTTCAATTATTAACCCCTAATCTGCCGACAGAATCTCGCCGCTACTGTAATAAATGGATTAACCCCTAAAGCTATGTCTAACCCTAACACCACCCTAAGTTAAATATAATTTAAATCTAACGCAATAAATGAACTCTTATTAAATAAATTATTCCTATTTAAAGCTAAATACTTACCTGTAAAATAAACCCTAATATAGCTACAATATAAATTATAATTATATTATAGCTATTTTAGGATTTATATTTATTTTACAGGCAACTTTGTATTTATTTTAACCAGGTACAATAGCTATTAAATAGTTAAGAACTATTTAATAGCTAAAATAGTTAAAATAATTACAAAATTACCTGTAAAATAAATCCTAACCTAAGTTACAATTAAACCTAACACTACACTATCAATAAATAAATTAAATAAACTACCTACAATTATCTACAATTAAACCTAACACTACACTATCAATAAATAAATTAAATACAATTCCTACAAATAAATACAATTAAATAAACTAACTAAAGTACAAAAAATAACAAAGACCCCCAAAATAAAAAAATGCCCTACCCTATTCTAAATTACAAAAGTTCAAAGCTATTTTACCTTACCACCCCTGAATCAGATTGAGCTTGCATTCTATTGGCTGATCGGAACAGCCAATAGAATGCAAGCTCAATCTGATTGGCTGATTGAATCAGCCAATCGGATTGAACTTGATTCTGATTGGCTGATTCCATCAGCCAATCAGAATTTTCCTACCTTAATTCCGATTTGCTGATAGAATCCTATTAGCCAATCGGAATTCGAGGGACGCCATCTTGGATGACGTCCCTTAAAGGAACCGTCATTCGTCGGGAAGTCGTCGGTGAAGATGGATGTTCCGCGTCAGCTGGATGAACATGGATCCGGAAGAAAGAAGATTGAAGATGCCGTTGATAGAAGACTTCAGCCGGATCATGGACCTCTTCAGCTCCCGCTTGGATGAAGACTTCAGCCGGATCATGGACATCTTCAGCCCCCCGCTTGGGCTTGGATCAAGACATCGGAGGAGCTCTTCTGGATCGATCGGTAAACCTGGTATGGTGAAGATAAGGTAGGAAGATCTTCAGGGGCTTAGTGTTAGGTTTATTTAAGGGGGGTTTGGGTTAGATTAGGGGTATGTGGGTGGTGGGTTGTAATGCTGGGGGGGGTATTGTATGTGTTTTTTTTACAGGCAAAAGAGCTGAATTCTTTGGGGCATGCCCCGCAAAGGGCCCTGTTCAGGGCTGGTAAGGTAAAAGAGCTTTGAACTTTTGTAATTTAAAATAGGGTAGGGCATTTTTTTATTTTGGGGGTCTTTGTTATTTTATTAGGGGGCTTAGAGTAGGTGTAATTAGTTTAAAATTGTTGTAATATTTTTCTGATGTTTGTAAATATTTTTTTATTTTTTGTAACTTAGTTCTTTTTTATTTTTTGTACTTTAGTTAGTTTATTTCATTGTATTTATTTGTAGATATTGTATTTAATTAATTTATTGATAGTGTAGTGTTAGGTTTAATTGTAGGTAATTGTAGGTATTTTATTTAATTAATTTATTAATAGTGTAGTGTTAGGTTTAATTGTAACTTAGGTTAGGATTTATTTTACAGGTAATTTTGTAATTATTTTAACTAGGTAGCTATTAAATAGTTATTAACTATTTAATAGCTATTGTACCTGGTTAAAATAAATACAAAGTTACCTGTAAAATAAATATTAATCCTAAAATAGCTATAATATAATTATAATTTATATTGTAGCTATATTAGGGTTTATTTTACAGGTAAGTATTTAGCTTTAAATAGGAATAATTTATTTAATAAGAGTTAATTTATTTCGTTAGATTTAAATTATATTTAACTTAGGGGGGTGTTAGTGTTAGGGTTAGACTTAGCTTTAGGGGTTAATCCATTTATTACAGTAGCGGCGAGATTCAGTCGGCAGATTAGGGGTTAATAATTGACGTTAGGTGTCGGCGATGTTAGGGAGGGCAGATTAGGGGTTAATACTATTTATTATAGGGTTATTGAGGCGGGAGTGAGGCGGATTAGGGGTTAATAACTTTATTATAGTAGCGCTCAGGTCCGGTCGGCAGATTAGGGGTAAATAAGTGTAGTTAGGTGGAGGCGACGTTGTGGGCGGCAGATTAGGGGTTAATAAATATAATATAGGGGTCGGCGGTGTTAGGGGCAGCAGATTAGGGGTACATAGCTATAATGTAGGTGGCGGCAGTGTACGGAGCGGCAGATTAGGGGTTAATAATAATATGCAGGTGTCAGCGATAGCGGGGGCGGCAGAATAGGGGTTAATAAGTGTAAGGTTAGGGGTGTTTAGACTCGGGGTACATGTTAGAGTGTTAGGTGCAGACGTAGGAAGTGTTTCCCCATAGAAAACAATGGGGCTGCGTTAGGAGCTGAACGCGGCTTTTTTGCAGGTGTTAGGTTTTTTTTCAGCTCAAACAGCCCCATTGTTTTCTATGGGGGAATCGTGCACAAGCACGTTTTTGAAGCTGGCCGCTTCCGTAAGCACCGCTGGTATCTAGAGTTGCAGTGGCGTTAAATTATGCTCCACGCTCCCTTTTTGGAGCCTAACGCACTGAAAACCCAGCCATTCTGTGAACTCTAAATACCAGCGGTATTTAAAAGGTGAGTGGGAAAAAAAGCATGCGTAGCTAACGCACCCCTTTGGCCGCAGAACTCTAAATCTAGGCCTAAGTTACTGAAAAGAAAGGAAGAAGAGAGGCGCCACAAGAGTAGTATTGTTTCAAAAACCTTATAGTCAAGGTAAGTGTAGAAAGGATCCCCTTCAGATGGCTACTCACAAGATAAAGCGGCACAACCGGCGTGCCTAGCAGAACATGACGGGGCCAATGGAGTCGCCTGTTAGTCTCATGCAGGTAAAACGAACGTTGTGCGTCTGCCACGTATCCTCAGGAACCAATCACAGGGACCAAGGGAGAAAAAGCCGGTCACACAGGAAAGTGCAAAGCTATGCAAGCAGACAGATAGCCAGCAGAGCGTGGATACAGCCTGATAAAACGGCACTGCTGAGAAACGCGTTGCTGTAATTGTGTTATACAATAAAGTGAGCACAATTGTTTTTATATTCTACTTGCTCCAGTTTATTTTTATTTCTAATATATACTACTTCCTCACTGAGGATTGAATCAAGTGTATCTGACTGCCGGGTATTCACTAATACCACGCTCTGCTGGCTATCTGTCTGCTTGCATAGCTTTGCACTTTCCTGTGTGACCGGCTTTTTCTCTCTTGGTCCCTGCGATTGGTCCCTGAGGATACGTGGCAGATGCACAATGTTCGTTTTACCTGCATGAGTCTAACGGGCGACTCCATTAGCCGAGTGATGTTCTGCTAGGCACTCTGGTTGTGCCGCTTTATCTTGGGAGTAGCCATCTGAAGGGGATCCTTTCTACACTTACCTTGACTTTAAGGTTTTTGAAACAATACTACTCTATGTGGCGCCTCTCTTCTTCCTTTCTTTTCAGGAACTCACTGTCTATCACATTGTTTGCCGAGAGTGCGGCCTACGCTCTGTTTCTAATCTACTAGCATCTGACACGAGCGCACCTCCTTAGGACCCCGGCATCCTTTATCATGTTTTTATTCATGCACATGGTTTTGATGTACTTGATTAGGTGACATATCCTTATGTTTTGAAATATGTTTGTCACTATGGCAATAGCCTAATTAATTCATTGCTGATAATTAATTTTTTTGATTGGTTGTGTTGAAAGGGGAGGAGCCTATTATGTATTTAAAGGGACACTAAATGCAAATTTTTTTTCTTTATTGATTCAGATAGAGCATGCAATTTTAAGCAACTTTCTAATTTACTCCTATTATCAATTTTTCTTCATTCTCTTGCTATCTATATTTAAAAAGCAGGAATGTGATGCATAGGAGTCGGCCCATTTTTGGTTGAGAACCTGGGTTATGCTTGCTTATTGGTGGGTAAATGTCAGCCTCCAATAAGCAAGCACTATCCATGGTGCTGAACCTAAAATGGGCTGACTGCTAAGGTTTACATTAATGATTTTCAAATAAAGATAGCAAGAGAATGAAGACAATTTGATAATAGGAGTAAATTAGAAAGTTGCTTAAAATTGCATGCTCTATCTGAAACATGAAAGAAAAAATGTGGGTTCAGTGTCCCTTTAAATACTGTTTTTTTCACTTTATGGTTGTCTGAGGAAGGGGTGAATGCCCCGGAACATCACAGGATAAAGGTTGCTCTGTTTAAAATCTAGAGAGTGCGACAATTGGATTTCTTATATATATATATATATATATATATATATATATATATATATATATATATATATATATATATATATACAGGGAGTGCAGAATTATTAGGCAAGTTGTATTTTTGAGGATTAATTTTATTATTGAACAACAACCATGTTCTCAATTAACCCAAAAAAACTCATTAATATCAAAGCTGAATAGTTTTGGAAGTAGTTTTTAGTTTGTTTTTAGTTATAGCTATTTTAGGGGGATATCTGTGTGTGCAGGTGACTATTACTGTGCATAATTATTAGGCAACTTAACAAAAAACAAATATATACCCATTTCAATTATTTATTTTTACCAGTGAAACCAATATAACATTTCAACATTCACAAATATACATTTCTGACATTCAAAAACAAAACAAAAACAAATCAGTGACCAATATAGCCACCTTTCTTTGCAAGGACACTCAAAAGCCTGCCATCCATGGATTCTGTCAGTGTTTTGATCTGTTCACCATCAACATTGCGTGCAGCAGCAACCACAGCCTCCCAGACACTGTTCAGAGAGGTGTACTGTTTTCCCTCCTTGTAAATCTCACATTTGATGATGGACCACAGGTTCTCAATGGGGTTCAGATCAGGTGAACAAGGAGGCCATGTCATTAGATTTTCTTCTTTTATACCCTTTCTTGCCAGCCACGCTGTGGAGTACTTGGACGCGTGTGATGGAGCATTGTCCTGCATGAAAATCATGTTTTTCTTGAAGGATGCAGACTTCTTCCTGTACCACTGCTTGAAGAAGGTGTCTTCCAGAAACTGGCAGTAGGACTGGGAGTTGAGCTTGACTCCATCCTCAACCCGAAAAGGCCCCACAAGCTCATCTTTGATGATACCAGCCCAAACCAGTACTCCACCTCCACCTTGCTGGCGTCTGAGTCGGACTGGAGCTCTCTGCCCTTTACCAATCCAGCCACGGGCCCATCCATCTGGCCCATCAAGACTCACTCTCATTTCATCAGTCCATAAAACCTTAGAAAAATCAGTCTTGAGATATTTCTTGGCCCAGTCTTGACGTTTCAGCTTGTGTGTCTTGTTCAGTGGTGGTCGTCTTTCAGCCTTTCTTACCTTGGCCATGTCTCTGAGTATTGCACACCTTGTGCTTTTGGGCACTCCAGTGATGTTGCAGCTCTGAAATATGGCCAAACTGGTGGCAAGTGGCAACTTGGCAGCTGCACGCTTGACTTTTCTCAGTTCATGGGCAGTTATTTTGCGCCTTGGTTTTTCCACACGCTTCTTGCGACCCTGTTGACTATTTTGAATGAAACGCTTGATTGTTCGATGATCACGCTTCAGAAGCTTTGCAATTTTAAGAGTGCTGCATCCCTCTGCAAGATATCTCACTATTTTTGACTTTTCTGAGCCTGTCAAGTCCTTCTTTTGACCCATTTTGCCAAAGGAAAGGAAGTTGCCTAATAATTATGCACACCTGATATAGGGTGTTGATGTCATTAGACCACACCCCTTCTCATTACAGAGATGCACATCACCTAATATGCTTAATTGGTAGTAGGCTTTCGAGCCTATACAGCTTGGAGTAAGACAACATGCATAAAGAGGATGATGTGGTCAAAATACTCATTTTCCTAATAATTCTGCACTCCCTGTATATAGGTTTAATTGAATATCTCCACCGGCACTAATACACATAACAAATATTCACAGTTGCTCCATGTAATTGTGTAAGAAAGTTAAAGTTGTCTAGAGTATTGTCACACATTCAATAAGGCTAGCGGTTTCATCAGGTATAGAGATCTAACATGGTACTCATATTCTGTGTTCTTCCCTATGTATCTCACATTTAAAGACCTTGCACATACCGCCTCTCCTCCATGTACTCCGAAGGCAAGTAGCCGATAGACGCTGTCACTGAACGCTGAAACCAGCGTGCTGTTCTCACGCCAAGTCCGGGCAGTAGCTGATGACGTCACTCACCCGGCAGACAGCTGTGTTCTCCTTTACTTGGTGGAAATAACTTGAAACAAGCCTGTACAAAAGCGATCTCCACCGCCCAATCATATGAAATTTCATACGCCAACCTGTTCATGGCGGAGTTTGAGGATCAAGGCACCCAACTGTTCAAAGACAACAGAGTGCCAATATTGAAGAGGTACATTGATGACCTGTTTCTGCTGTGGACAGACACAGAGGATCAACTACTAGCCTGGTTCGAGGAACTCAACAAGGTACATCCGACAGTCAAGTTCAAGCTTACATATGACAAACAAGCAATAGACTTCCTTGACATAAGAATTTTCAAGCATGGTGATAAGTTAAACACTACCCTCTTTAGTAAACCAACGGACAAAAATTCCATCCTTCATGCAACCAGTTGCCATCCACCCAGCCTTAAGAAGGCACTCCCACTATCCCAATTCAAGAGGGTAGCTAGGAATAATACCACTGAGGAGCTGAAAGAAGCACAACTGGTTGACATGATTACTAAATTCAGACAGAGGGGATACAACCACAACAATCTCTTAAACAGTATAATGGCAGTATCGGATACAGCGCAAAAGGACCTGCTAGCTGGTACTAATGCTACCACACCTGAGGATAGACTCACATTTACCACCACCTATACAAAGAATAAAGAAGGGATTGCTGATACCCTTAAGCAAAACTGGGAACTCTTATCATCTGATAAAGACTTGCCTTTCAAATGCATGCCCCCACCCAGAATTGGGTAACGCAGAGCTACCTCACTGAGGGATCAGCTAATAAAAACTGATCCCAGGAACTGTTACAGCAATGACACCTGGCTTAAAACTGAGAAAGGTTGTTTTAGGTGCCTGTGTTGCACCACCTGTGGAGGTCTCTCTACAGGTAGCTTCTTCATCCATCCGTATTCCACCAGAAAGTTTAAGATCAGACAAGGGTAACCTGTACCACAACATTCATTGTATACCTCCTGCATTGTGTGTGCGGGGTGTTTTATGTAGGAAAAATGGTGTATGACTTAAGGACCAGAATGGCCAACCACCGGTCTGCGATTTGTGCAGCATTGGATAAAGGTACATCAGATCAGCCGGTGGCACGGCATTTCGTGGAAGCAGGACACAAGGTAACCGACCTTAAATACATAATTATTGACCACATCCCCTCACTAAGTGTGTGTGTGTGTGTGTGGGGGGGTGACAGGGCTAAAATTCTCTTACAAAGAGAGTCAAGATGGATTTTCAATCTTGGGACAATGACCCCCCGGGGGCTCAATGTCCACCTTGACTGGCACTGCTGTTTATAGGGACAAGACTCTCTAATGAACCACCTCTCTATTTTCAAGACTGTTCCTGCCTTTGGTTCTATCGGACATTATGTAATCAAGTAAGGTACACCATATAAGGGACTGCCTCTAACTATGTGTTTACGTTCTCTTGGGTATTTTCTTAAGTTATGTTTTTTGAAGTGTACTATGTTCTTTGAAGTGTTCTTTGTTGCAGTTGTCCTATTTTTTGCTTTGCTAAGTTGTCTGATACCTTCCCTTGGGTATCTGCATTGGTTATGTGCCGTGGCATGGAGTGTGTGATAACGACTATCACTGCAGGTTCGACCAGGCTTGTGTGTTTTGCCTCTATGCCTCGCTACTTCTTTTTTTTTTTTTTTTTTTTTTTTTTAAAGTTTTATTGTACATAAAATAAAAATTACAAACATGTCAGGGCATTCCCGACATCATGAAAACAAAATAAACAATTCGCCATACAAGGCAATCATCACATTTTTGTTGCAAATATAATTCTCATGCTTCAATTTTGCATACATAATTACCGTTATATACAATCAACAAAGAGAAAAAAAAAAAAAAAAAAAAAAAAAAAAAAAAGCGGGCGAAAGGAGAGAGGAAAAAAAAAAAAAAAAAAAAAAAAAAAAAAAAAAAAAAAAAAAAAAACACTCCATAACTGGAAAAGAGAGGGGAGGGACCCCCCAGAGCTAATTCAAGTTGGGAAATTCCTCTCTAGCAATCGCATTGAGCAATGTTACTGAGTCCCTAAAAGGGTATATTAACCGCTTCTGTTCTGTTTCCGGGAAAGCCTGTATAAATCTCTTCCACTTATCAAGGAAGCGCTTTATCTGCGTTTCGGAATTAACTGTCGTATCAAACTGCTCCACTATTAGTTGTCCCTTAATTTTATTAATACATTCTGTTAAACTGGGGGCTTTCATGGACTTCCAATATTTCAGGATTAATGATCTTCCTATTAATATTACTGTATTCACAAATTTAAAATTAATCTGTTGTCTGGGAGTTTGGTACATAAAGATTATATCCTCTTTTTCTAATTTGATCTTTTTCTCGTTAATTCTATTCAACCAGAAATTCAACCTACTCCAGAAATTTTTAATCTTTGGGCAGGACCACAGACAATGGGTCAAATCCGCTAGAGGGAAGCTACATCTAGTACATTTATTTTCGCTATTTTTATCCCATTTAGCTTTTACGGCAGGTGTAATATATACCTTATTTATCACTTTCATATGCGACTCTCTCCAGCCTATTGCTAATGTTGCTTTGTCTACTAAATTGAAACTTTTTTGCAGTCTCATGACTGGCTGTCGCCAGCTTGTTGCTAAAGCCCCTATTCTTGTTGTTTCTTGAGATTTTTTAATTATCTTATACCAAAAGGAAATGGAGTAGTTTCCTTGACTATACATATTCACTACCATATTCATCTTTTCGCCTAAACCCTCTCGTATAGATTCTTTGTTAAAAGTTTCTAGGAAATGCCGTATTTGCAGATACGCGTAAAATTCATTATTTGGGATTCCGAACTCACTTCTTAGATCCTGGAACGTTCTACAAGTTTTATTGTCCCTGTCTTGCAATTGTTGTATGAAAGTTAGACCCTTCCTCTTCCATCTATGAAAGACTTTTGACTCAATTGCTGGTATAAAATTAGGGTTCCCCACTATAGTCAAATATTTTGAGTATTCCGGGCTAGCTCGTAGCAATTTCAGTAACTTATGCCATGCGATAATTATATTCTTAACAGTGGATAATTTTTTAACTTTGTCTGGTAACTTCCCTTTGTAATGTAGTAAAGCTTTTAGGCCATATGGGGCCACTAAGAATTCTTCTATGTCATTTGTGGCAACATAATTTGCCTCTGTTAGCCATTCTAAAGCGAATTTGCCTATACATAATAGATTATATAGCTCTATGTCTGGAAAAGATAAACCACCCCCTGTTTTAAATAGTGACAAATGATGTAATGCAATCGCTTTACGTTTGTTGCCCCATAAAAATTTTGACACATCCCGCCTAAATGATGTTAGGTCTTTACGATTAATAAATATGGGCAAATTTTGTAATAGGTACAGGATTTTAGGAAATAGGACCATTTTAATTAAGTTTATTTTACCCGACAGAGTCAGTGGGAAATTGGCCCATCTGGCCATATCCTTAGACAATTTTGCCCAGATTTGAGGGTAGTTTAATGCATACCAATTTTCAGGGTCTCTAGATAATACAATGCCTAGATATTTTAATTTACCATTTGCATTTTTAAATGGCGCATTCTTATAGCTATCTCCTTTTTCTTTTAACCAGAAAATCTCTGATTTGTTGATATTTACTTTATAGCCTGCAAACTTACCGAATTCATCTAGAATTTGAATTAACAGAGGAATATTTTTTTGAGTATCTCTTAAGAAGACCAGTAAATCATCAGCGTATAATAACAGCGTGGTTCTTCTCTTCCCTAGCCAAATCCCATCTATTTCCTTTCTCAGGAGTATCGCTAGAGGTTCAATCGCTAAGTTGAATAAATAAGGGGATAACGGACACCCTTGTCGGGTTCCTTTCTGTAAAGTAAAGTTTTGTGTTATATTTCCATTTATCAAGATATTTGCCTGAGGCTCTTTATATATCAATTGTATCAATCTGAGGAAAGAGCCTGTGATTCCAAAATTACTAATTGTTGTGAATAGATGATCCCATGTAATCATATCGAAAGCTTTTTCAGCATCTATAGATGTAATAGCCATATCTGTTTGGCTCCCCATTCCCCTTTTTTTCGTCTGGTTCCAGTAGTAATCTATTATCAATTGCACTTTCCTCAGATTGGTTGTGGAAGTCCTATTGGGCATAAAGCCGACTTGATCTTTATGTATTAATGGTGCCATCATTTTTTTTAATCTTTGGGCAATTATACTCATAAGCAGTTTATAGTCGTTGTTTAACAGTGAGATGGGTCTATAAGAACCCATCTCTTCGGGGTTCTTACCTTTTTTCAAGACTAATGAAATTGTTGAAGTTGTAAAAAATTTTGACTGCATATTGTTATTGATATATATTTTATTGAAAAGGCCTTCTAACGTAGGGATTATTTCTTCCTGCAAAATTTTATATAGTTCTATCGGGATCTGATCTGGCCCGGGGGCCTTGTTACTCGCTGTTTTATTTATTGCTATTCTTATTTCTTCTTGTGATATAGGTCTATTTAGCACATCTAGGTCTTGTTTATCTAACTTTGGTAATCTGATTTTGTCCCAGAACTTTGTTTTAGCTTCCAAATTAATCTTATCCTTTGTATATAGCTTTTGATAGAATTCATATACATACTCGTTTATTTCTTTAATATTGGTTAATCTCTCTGCTCCCTTTCTAATCGTCTCTATAGCCCGTTTCTTCTTCTTAGCTTTTACTAGATTTGCCAAAAATTTACCAGCCCTACCACTATGTCTATAAAAAAACGCCCTTGTCCTAATATCTTCTTGTCTTGATTTTTGCATAAGAAAAGTGTCTCTTCCTGTTTTGGCCCTTATATATTTATCCCAGCGTGTCCCTGATCTATCACTTAGAAACGCATTATAGCAATTGCGTACTTGCCCTGCTAGCTGTAACTCTTTCTGTTGTGCTATCCGCTTATTTTTAACTAAGTACGCCTTGATTTCCCCTCTAATGAATGCTTTACAGGCCTCCCAAAAAATTTCGTAATTATTTTCATATTCCTTATTGTAGTAAAAATATTCTTGCCATTTTCTTTTTAACCAGCCCTTAAATTGAACATTTGTGCTTAAGTATGTAGGAAAAAAAAACTTTCCTGGGTCTCTTTTAGCCCCCTTGAATTTAAAGTTTAAAACGACAATCGCATGGTCTGATATTACTACTTCTTTGATATCTGTTGATATTTCTGTACCTAGTAAATTTTCCGAAATCAAGAAAGCATCTATCCTGGACATAGTTTTATGGCTGTGTGATATGCAAGAGAAACATTTTACATCTGGGTTCTGGATTCTCCAGATATCTTTAAGTTCTTAAATTCTTACATAAATTCTTAAGTATTTTGGTTTCTGCTCGGCTATTACTATTCCTAGAGGGTTTCAACCTATCCAATGTTGGATACATCACCATGTTTAGATCGCCTCCCAGTATTATGTTCTGTGTACCATATTTCATTAATTTGACTTGAATCTTATTCCAGAAAGTTTTATCTAGGCTATTCGGGCCATAGATATTGCATAGGATCAGAGGTCTATTATATGCTATAATATGTAAGATTGCAAACCTTCCTTCTGAATCTAATTCCTTCTCCATAATTTTGTACTCTAATTTTTTATTTAATATAATTGCTACACCTCTTTTTCTTGTCGTGCAAGGCGTTGCAATCACCTCCTCTACCCATCCTACTTTAAGTTTATCTAGTTCCTGTTGTTTTAGGTGTGTCTCTTGAAGCATAATTATGTCTGCATTATTTTTTTTACATTGTTTCAGAATATTTTTCCGTTTCCATAAAGAGGAAATCCCTCCCACATTCCATGATATTACCTTAACTTGTTCAGCCATCAAATAATAATCAAATATACTTGTTCAGCCATCAAATAGTCAAATAGTCTAGTGTACCCAATCGCGTATTGCTAGAGAGGAGCAGAACAAAGAAAGGAGAGAAGAAAAAAAAAAAAAAAAAAAAAAAAAAAAAAAAAAAAACCCAACATAAAACACAATAAACAAGAAACCATACATAATATAAAAAAACCCGGTACAGAGAAAACCTTCTCCGTATCGCCCCAAAGTGCTGAGAACACCTTTGCTCAGCTAAAACTGTAAACATAACTTCTCTTGGAGGTTCTAACCTATTAGCCATGACATCAACACTATTCATCCTCGCCATCTTTATTCTTATTTAGAACCTGGTTAGTATCCTTTTAAGGGTACTTTCTGCTGTGCTCTGTTACTGAGAAATCTGTCTAGAGTATAGGAAATCTTTCGCTTCTTCGTAACTATTCAATAGAACGTTTCCTTGTTCGTTAAAATTTTTTATTTTGGCTGGATATATAATTGAGGCTTTCAGGCCTAATTTAATTAAGCTTGTACAAATAGGTACCATTTCCTTACGTTTTTTAGACGTTTCTACTGAAAAATCTTGGAAAAGCAAAATGTTATACTCTCCTATCTTTACTGGGAATTTTTTCCTATATTGACTCATAATCATGGCTTTATCTTGAAAGTTCAAGTACTTGACAATAACTGGTCTAATCTTAACCCTACCGTCTGTGTAAGTTCTGGCGCTACCTACTCTGTGCGCTCTTTCAACCTGTATCCCTTGTGGGGGGATTTGCATACCTAATCCTAGGGGTAGCTGTATTGCCGTAAAGTGTATTAAGTCCTGAAATTCCTCTGTCTCTGGGAGTCCTATAATTCTGACATTACTTCGTCTAGCTCGGTCCTCTAATTCCTCGACCTTGTTTTGGAGCATATGTATTTGGCTAGATTGTTCCGCTAATTTAGCTTCATGTTTAACATTCGTGTCTTCTAGGTCAGATATTCTAATTTCTGCTTCTTGTAACCTCTCTGAAAACTGTTTAACTTCTGCCCTAAACTCTGAAATGTCCCTCTTTACCTGATCAAATTGGGGCAACATAATATCTGATAGTTGCTTTACTAAATCCTGGGACTCCATTATCTGCATATTTGATGTTTCTAACAAGCTTCTATTCTCTGTATCTAAGCTGTTTCTTTTTGGCGTTTTTTTTTCTTTCCCTTTTGGTGGCATTGCCAGTGATTTATTTTTAATGGTGACAAATCTTTCCATATGTGTGTGTATGGGTATTTTAAACTAAGCAGGGCCTAGTGGTGGCCTAAACAATCCACGTAGGTGGACAGACAGAGGGTGGAAAAAAAAGGGAAAAAGGACAAAGGGAGGGAAGTGGTTGGAATGTGAAGGGTAAATTCTAAAGGTGTATTAACACTCTATTCGTATGAAGTGTGACTGATTGTGGTAATGCCTAATTCTGCATCAAGAAACAATTGTCTGTATTTTTAGAAACAATCATTTATCTATGGATATCGATATATTTCTTTTTCCTTATATACCCAGTGTCTGACAAGTTTACAAGCAGGTCTTTATAAACTATTCTTAAGTATATTCTTTCAACGGTTTTATCTGACCACAGTTAGACATTTAACTTTCTTAACATTTTCTTAACTTATTGCATTTATATAGCATTAAAATCTTAGCCTATTACAATACTATGAGAACCTAGCGCTTCATGTCTTGCCACAAAAAAAGAAAAAAAAAAATTGGGTATAACTTAATTTATAGCTCTTAAAGTGCTCTGAGTAGATCAATTCTTTACAAATAGTTCTTATAATTAGTTTTCAACAGTCTCTATAAAGAGCCTTTCTGGTAATAGGCGCAGCAAGCTGCAGGTGTTTCTCTTTATTTATAACTGCCTCTTTTCTTTTCTTTTTTCTTTCCTTTCCTTCTTTTCCTCTTTTTCTCTTTTCCTTTTTTTTTTTTTCTTTCTTTTTGTTTTTTTGCTATAGGCTCCTGCCTGGACAGATAATAAAACCTTGGACTGGTAGCATTCAACAGCTCTTATAGTCTTATATAGCCCCTCTTTCACTAGATCAGTAACAAAGGCTTAGACTGGCAGTATTCAATAACGTTCATAAGCCTATATGTCTCCACTTCCACTCGCCAGTTATTTTTGATTTATAACCGCCTGAGTATAAGCCAAGATCAATGTAGCCCTTATCCATTAACCCAGGGAAACACCGGATAAAAAATAGAGAGATTATATTCCTCACTTTCCTGCTCCGCCAGGGCTTCACCCACCTTGCGGTACCTGGCTGGCGACAGCTATAGTGACCAACTTTTCTTACTCCCAGCGCTACTGCTGCAGCACTGCTTCGCTTAAGCAATAAGCACCTTGATACCATATGCAAACAATACGACTGTTAAATCTCTCCTAGTCGCCTTAAATTGTATATGTTGCTCTTCGTGGGGGGGACACTGCTTGTATCAATATGTTGTTACATGTAGGGGGGGCTTATTACGCTGATTGTCCATACATAGACAGGCCTTGACTTATTTGGGACCTCCAACCTTAACCAATGTTCCAACAATTCGTTTCCTATTCCCCAGTACGCATTATCACAAGTGCATATCTGACCTTGACCTTGTCTTGTCTCCCTTATTCTTCGTTCCCCCCACACCGGATCTTCCAGATAATAAACAGTAAAAGTACCTTACTTTGGAATTGCTTGTTGGCTCTCCGGTTTTGTAGGCATACTTATCTCTTTGCCACTTATAGTCGTCTCTCCACTCAGGAGCACTGTTCCTCCAAGAGGTGACCCGGGTCGTGGGTCGGCCGTTGCGCCTGTTAAGTGGCGGCCGTTTTGCTCACCCTCCGTCGGGATCCAAGCTTCCCGCTCTTATTGCGGGTACCAGGCAGCTCGCCTAAAGGTCCGGCTTGTCGAGTCGAATCCTCGGAGCACTCGGGGCTTGTTACGCGCTCACTCCCAACCAGAGCGCTACCACACGCAGCGTCCGTGCAGCTCCGCCCCTTCCGGCCGTCACCCTCATGCCTCGCTACTTCTACCTGCATGAAATGACAGGGGAGACTTAAGAAGACCGCTATCGGTAGTTCTATACCTGGGCTCCACAAATTGTCCAGTAGTTCATTACCTGTACTTTAAGATATGATATGGTTGAGGCTGTATATGGCTACGTGTATTTATGCTGTGGGATTACAGTCACCCTGGTGATTAACGCTATCTGCATGATAATATACTACTGCTTGTTTGGTTGTTAACATTTTTGTTTAAACCCATGTTTGTATTTATATATTGCTCCTAACAATCTGTTTTGCCTGTGTTTTTAACTTTCACTTGGTTTACACTGCTGAGTGTCTGGTTGCTATGGAGAGAGAGAAAGAGAGAGAGAAAGAAAGAGAAAGAAAGAAAGAGAGAGAAAGAAAAAGAAAGAAAGAGAAAGAAAGAGAAAGAGAAAAAGAGAAAGAAAGAGAAAGAGAAAAAGAGAAAGAAAGAGAAAGAGAAAAAGAGAAAGAAAGAGAAAGAGAAAAAGAGAAAGAAAGAGAAAGAGAAAAAGAGAAAGAAAGAGAAAGAGAAAAAGAGAAAGAAAGAGAAAGAGAAAAAGAGAAAGAAAGAGAAAGAGAAAGAGAAAAAGAGAAAGAAAGAGAAAGAGAAAAAGAAAAAGAGAAAGAAAGAGAAAGAGAAAAAGAGAAAGAAAGAGAAAGAGAAAAAAAGAGAGAGAGAAAAAGAGAAAAAAAGAGAGAGAGAAAAAGAGAGAAAAAGAAAGAGAGAAAAAGAGAGAGAGAAAAAGAGAGAGAGAAAAAGAGAGAGAGAAAAAGAGAGAAAAAGAGAGAAAAAGAAGAGAGAGAAAGAGAGAGAAAGAGAGAGAAAAAGAGAGAAAAAGAGAGAAAAAGAGAGAGAAAGAGAGAGAAAAAGAGAGAGAGAAAAAGAGAGAAAGAAAAAGAGAGAAAGAAAAGGTCTAATCCCCCACAGAGAGGCAATAAATACAAACAGAATCAGGGAGCAGTAGGGCACACGACGACTACACAGGTTAATCAGGATTTTCACTTAACCCAACATATAAAAAGAGGCGGAGGCAGAGGAGAAAATCCAGCCAGAGGAGATCTAGCACATCAACCACAGACCACTCTAGGGATACAGAGGGATCAATATCCCCTAAGGAGGGGCAAAAATATAAACAAATACAGGCAACAAATGTCATAAACTTACCAAGAGCTACTTTAACTGAGTTGGAAATGTCAGTACTCGGCCTAGGGTTGAATTTTGTGCCAACTGCCAACTTTAATATCTTTGATACAGTACTAGATATTAATAGATTTATAAGGGGTTTAACCCTAAAGAAATATTATAAACATAACCCTATTCCACGAGAAGAGGTTATTCCAGTAAGGGATACTAGCCCACAACATGATTATTTCAGCATTACTGAGGCTAAAGATTTTTTGACGCTATATTCATTAGAAATTGAGAGTACTGGTAATGAAGATCTAAAACATATAAATAAGGGATTCAAACCTAGATCAATCTTTTATCCCACACAAAGTAGAGGACAGGTGTTAGAATCCTTCCATAGACGGGTAGAGGAAGATCTGATTAAACTCAACTCAGCTCCTAAAAAGAGTAAAGATAACCTTTCATATGAACAAAGACAGGCATTAAAAGGTTTGCAACAAAGGCAAGATATAATTATCAAGCAATCGGACAAGGGGGGATCCATAGTAGTGATAGATAGGGATTATTATATCTCTGAGGCAGAAAGACAACTGCATGATGTGAAGGTGTATACAGTGTTACCAAGTGATCCCACAAGCTCCTATGGGTCCCTTCTTTACAATTTGCTTGATGATGGTAAAGCTCTTGGTATTTTTGATGATAATACATTTAATTATCTGTATAATAACAAACCAGTAGTCCCAATTTTTCACCACCTACCCAAAGTCCATAAGTCACTCATAGATGTAAGAGGTCGTCCAAGTGTGTCAGGAATTGGCTCTTTATTTGAAAATTTATCTAATTGGATAGAGTCTTTACTCCAACCTTTGATATATAAATTACCTTCTTTTTTGAGAGACACCAAACATTTATTAAAAATATTGGAGGACACCAAATGGGAAAAGGATATGGGGTGGCTAACAATTGATGTGGTTGGCCTTTACTCAGCCATAACTCATGACAAAGGTTTAATAGCAGTGGAATATATGCTGAATTTGTTAACTGACTATTCTACAGTACTAATCGATTATATATTGGTTGTATTACAATTCTTACTAACCCATAATTATTTTGAATTTGGGGGCACTTTCTATTTTCAGCAAAGAGGTACAGCCATGGGGGCAAAATTTGCCCCAGCATATGCGAATATTTTTATGGGCTGGTGGGAGTTTACCCACATTTATGCAAATGACAACCCATTCTCAAAATTAATTTTTGGATATAAAAGATATATAGATGATTTGCTGTTCATCTGGGTAGGTACAGAGTCAGATAGCAAATCATTTGTACAACATCTTAATAACAACAAAGTTGGTTTAGAATTCACCTCAGCCTATAATAAGGATAAGATGCCATATTTGGATGTGTTATTGATGGGAAATATCATTTAGAGTAAGATAGTCACCTCTATATACAGGAAACCTATATCGTCTAATAACTTCCTTCATGCCGGGAGCTGTCATCCCAGACACATGGGCTATGGAATAGCCAAGGGCCAATTTTTGTGCTTAAAGCGTAATTGTTCTGATGAGGACAGCTTCTGGCATGAAAGTAAGATACTAATGTCTATGCTCCTAGGTAGAGGATATGATCCTAAGGTATAAAATAAAGCATTGAATGATGTAAAAGACAAGAATAGGGTGGCCTTACTTAATCATACTCAGGAGAGAATGAAACGTAATGACAAACCCACTTTCATTACCACATACAGTTCAAACTATTATGCTGTTTGCAATATAGTTCGTAGGAATCTTCCTATACTTTTGGGTGATGATGATTTAAAGGAAGAGATAAAGAATGGCTGTTATTGTGTATCACGCAGGAATGCCACTATAGGCAATATGGTCTCTCCTTCTATGCTGAAGACTCCATCTCTCAACAGTAGTTGGCTTACTACTAAGGGACAATTTAAGTGTGGTAGAAGTACCTGCAAAGTATGTGCTCATGTAACAGTAGGAAAGGTTTTCCAGTCATGTGTATCACAAAGAGTGTATTCAAATTATCATTGCATGAACTGCCGTAGCAATTTTGTCATTTATGTGATCACTTGCATATCATGTGACAAGCAGTATGTGGGGCGCACCTCACGAGAGGCAAGAGAGCGAATACGTGCGCATCTTAATGACATAGAGCATGGCAAGTTCGCCACAGGAGCAGCTAGACACTTCATAGAATCACATGACAAAGATATTAGATCATTCAGATGGATGGTCATAGACTACATTCGAAAACCGCCTAGGTGTGGTGACAGAATGAGAGCCCTCCTTAAGAAAGAGGCTTTTTGGATATATACTCTAATGACGAGAAGACCACAAGGCATGAATATTGAGACAGATCTGATTAATTTTTTGGTGATATAATTGAATAAAGAACAGAATTAAATTACAAGTTTAGGGATCTATAGTTAGCATACTCATAGGGTTAATTGTATAGTTCGAATGTTGTGATTAGCGTAAGTTTTTTGCTAGCAGAATGAAATGTAATATAGATTCAATAGAATCCTTTTTTCTTCCTCCTTTGGAGTAATAGAGATAAAACATACATATATCTATCAGCAATTATTGTCATATATAAATAGGTTGGGTAGCAGTTAGTAATATTTGAATAAGCCGCAAACTATGCAGTTGGCATAATTTATTTTACTCCCCATAGATACCTACTCTAAATAGCGATATGCAATAGATACATAATGTATTGTTACTAAATATTGCGCATAATTTACTCGCAAGTCACAACAGTTGTTAAAAGTTACTTTTTGTCACTACATTTAATCCAGTGTTTTTGTTGCGGTATCTTTAAAGCTAAGTCAAATTTAATTGTGTTTATTCAATGGTTCTGCTTCATTATTAGTATGTTTAATCTGTAGATGTATTTTCTGGTGACCTGCCCCCTCTCTGCATTGGCTGACTAGTTAGACTGCAGGAACCAGTAAGAAGATAGGATGGTATATTTAAATTAATTAGTGATCAAGGGTTAATAAGGTCTATGAGTAAGGCGGATAGCCGAAACGCGTAGATGGAATGCCCGTCTGTAGTCTTACCTTTTTACAAAGTGCTTATTATGCCATATTTGTGAATTGTTTTTAAGCTGTCCATTTTTGCACAATAAATACCTTGGAATTTGAGCCAGTCTACTTCGTTTAGAAATTTTATATATATATATATATATATAATTGTACAAATATCCAGATATATATTTAAATATCTCTTTAAGAATAAATAGAACATATTCTGCTATGTACAGAACATTAGATTATAAAAGATGCAATATTATCTTCTTATGTTACGCTTTTAAATAACCGTGATCGTATTTGTGCGACTTGTGGGTGTTAGGTATTTTTTCAACTTATTCGGCTCCATTGAATTTGCATTCGGAACTTCTCAAAGTCTATTTTTAATGTGACCTTACAAACATGAGAGAGCAAACTTTTTACTTTTAACTCGTAATATGAGCGTCAAAATTACTTCTAGCAGTTTTAATGCTTGAATGTAAATGTGCAAACTACTGCTCCACTTGTAATTTAGCCCATAGCTAGTAACTCATAAGTGTCCAGGAAAACATGGCCGGAGGGGCAACCCTAGCCCCAGCACAGATGCAGTCCTCCAAATCTCCTGGAGGGGACATTTCCAGGGACCAAAAAAAAAAAAAAAACACAGGGACTATCCGTGGAAATCAGGGACTGTTGGCAACTTTGCACATTACCGCTTGACACATATGAAAAATACATATCTCAGGGTTCTTATAAATGGAACATTATTCAAACATTTCTTGGAACAGCCCCTGATATATGTATTTTTCATTTGTCCTCCCTTAAAGGGACATGAAACCCAAAATTTTTCTTTCATGATTCAGATAAAGAATATAATATATATTTCCAATTTACTTCTATGATCGTATTTGCTTCCTTCTCTTGTTATCCTTGTTGAAGAAGCAGAAATACACTACTGGGAGCTAGTTAATGCACTGGGTGAGCCAATAACATGAGGCATTTATTTGCAGCATAAGCACCTGAGTCTACCTAGGTATACTTTTAAACAAAGAATATCAAGAGAACAAAACAAATTAGATAATAGAACTAAATTGCAAAGTTGTTTAAAAGCACCTGTTCTGAATATAATTTATTTTAAGAATATAATTTATTTTAGAATCTATGTTTTGGTATAATTCTGTGAAATACTGACAACTTTTTTATTTTTCTTGCATTGTCTACATTAATTGTAATATGTAACATCAGGCCCTGCGTGGCGCAAAATTTGTAATTTGATTTATTTTTTTCTCAATATAATGCTGGATTTAAATAAAAGTTTTTTTTTTAAAAAAAGCACCTGTTCTATTCCTTAATTCAGTTAATGGATTAACAAAACTAAAAATCATTGTATGTCACTTTAAATTTTAAATAATTACTAAATTGTTGTTTCTCAAGAAAACTTGGGAGTTTTTTTTCTGCACGAGATTTTTTCAATGTTGCACACAGTTCCACGTCACGTCTGGTTTCCCTATCAGCATTGGAAGAATCGATGGGGATCCTAGTACGCAGATTCTTGCGAGAGGCAGCACATGAGCTTAAAGATTCGTGTCCTGGAGTGTCACGACATTTGCTGTAAGTGCAATGTGTTTAGCCCGACGAGAGTATTATTCTTGTATTTCTGTGCCTATCGGTCTTACACGCAAAATATATTTATAGCACGTGTCATAGAAAACTACAACTCCCATGATGCCCCTGACTGTGTGTGCGCTTAATTGAAGTTGAGGTACCTTTATCATCAGTTAAAAGCTTTGAAAATACGTTTGGATCTTGTTCTTGAATATCCCAAACAAACTTTCAAAATGTGTGAGACGCGCCAGATTCACATACATTTAAAAAACAAAACAAAATCAGTAACCAATTCATTAATGTTTTATAGTGAAATAAATATGGATACTTGCTAATATGAACCTTAGCTTACAGCTTGTTTAAAACTGTTAAATAATACACTTTATTGGCTACAATAATAAAATAATAAAAAGTGATCTTGCTATGTTTTTAAAATATTGCAAATTATGTGATATAACAGTACTATTACTATATAATTATGCAAGACAAATATTACATCACTGCATTATAGATATTATTGACGTAACATGAATATAATATTCAGGAAATAATTTTTGTGAATTGAAACCTTTATTTACAGTTTAAAATAATAGCTTTTTTTTTATAGTGATACAATAAAACTATCTAATAGTTGTTTCAAGTTTGTCATACTAGTTTGGAGCATACATTATAATCTAAATCTGGTGTTGTGAACAGTTTGAACTATCTGGTACTTGCTACAGTTTAGTTTTAATTTTAGAGTATCTTTATGGGTATTTGCTTCACATACTTAATTTGTGTGTCCACTGTCTGTGCTTGTGTTTAATGTGGTAGGGTTTATATGTTGATTGTAATAGATATGTGACTTTTTATGTCACTGGCATTTTATGTATCTAAAGTCATGTACACATAACATATGTAGCTTCAATTAAACAGTTTTTTTGTTTTTTTTTTTAGATATTTTTCATCTTATACAAAAACATTGTTTTATATGCATTTTTGGTACACTGGCACAATATTGGATTTCCTTATCCATAGCGCTCTCTTTCAATCTGTTCTGCCATTTTCTTTATCTCAATATTTGACCTCACCCGGGTTAGCCCCCCCATATTCAAAATTTTAACAAATTATCATTCCATGTGTTAGATCTTTGTTAGATCAGGTTAGATCAACTGTTTTTTTCGTTAGATCTACTCTAAAATATGAAATATTAACAATCTTTTTCAGGGGGGGCTAACCCGTAGCCAGCCCCCCCTCAACAAAAATTTGGACAAAATGTTATTGATTATGATAGCTCCACGTTAGATCAGGTTTGATCAGCCAAAGGTTTTGTTAGATCTAGTCTAATTACTGAGATATTGCATTTTTAATGAGGGGGGCTAGCCCCCCCTCAACTGAAATCTGGACCAAATTTTATTGATTTTGATAGATATACGTTAGATCAGGTTAGATCAACTGTTTTTTTCGTTAGATCTATCACGCAAGCGGCGGTATTCACAATCCTAGTTTGTGTGCGGGGGAGGGGTGATCCCCGGGTTAGCCCCCCCTCAACTGAAATCTGGACCAAATTTGATTGATTTTGATAGATATACGTTAGATCAGGTTAGATCAACTGTTTTTTTCGTTAGATCTATAACGCAAGCGGCGTTATTAACAATCCTATTTTGTGTGCGGGGGAGGGGTGATCCCCGGGTTAGCCCCCCCTCAACGGAAATCTGGACCAAATTTTATTGATTTTGATAGATATACGTTAGATCAGGTTAGATCAACAGTTTTTTTCGTTAGATCTATCACGCAAGCGGCGGTATTCACAATCCTAGTTTGTGTGCGGGGGAGGGGTGATCCCCGGTTTAGCCCCCCCTCAACTGAAATCTGGACCAAATTTGATTGATTTTGATAGATATACGTTAGATCAGGTTAGATCAACTGTTTTTTTTCGTTAGATCTATCACGCAAGTGGCGGTATTCACAATCCTAGTTTGTGTGCGGGGGAGGGGTGATCCCCGGGTTAGCCCCCCCTCAACTGAAATCTGGACCAAATTTGATTGATTTTGATAGATATACGTTAGATCAGGTTAGATCAACTGTTTTTTTCGTTAGATCTATCACGCAAGCGGCGGTATTCACAATCCTAGTTTGTGTGCGGGGGAGGGGTGATCCCCGGGTTAGCCCCCCCTCAACTGAAATCTGGACCAAATTTGATTGATTTTGATATATATATGTTAGATCAGGTTAGATCAACTGTTTTTTTCGTTAGATCTATCACGCAAGCGGCGGTATTCACAATCCTATTTTGTGTGCGGGGGAGGGGTGATCCCCGGGTTAGCCCCCCCTCAACTGAAATCTGGACCAAATTTGATTGAATTTGATAGATATACGTTAGATCAGGTTAGATCAACTAGTTTTTTTTTTGTTAGATCTATCACGCAAGCAGCGGTATTCACAATCCTATTTTGTGTGCGGGGGAGGGGTGATCCCCGGGTTAGCCCCCCCTCAACTGAAATCTGGACCAAATTTTATTGAATGTGATAGATATACGTTAGATCAGGTTAGATCAACTATTTTTTTTGTTAGATCTATCACGCAAGAGGCGGTATTCACAATCTTATTTTGTGTGCGGGGGAGGGGTAATCCCTGGGTTAGCCCCCCCCTCAACTGAAATCTGGACCAAATTTTATTGAATTTGATAGATATACGTTAGATCAGGTTAGATCAACTGTTTTTTTTGTTAGATCTATCATGCAAGAGGCGGTATTCGGTAGCATGCTTTTGCACGCACTGTGTCTATTTGGCCTGTGAGGGACATTATTATAACCCCGCCCCAAAGCTCTGCACAAGACCAAGAGACATCCAGCAGTGACAAACTACGCCCCCCACATACCACCAGGGTGTAGGAAGCAGGGAATGGAAGATTATTCTACACTTTATTGGATTATTTTATAGTATAAATTTGTCCTATAACAGAAGAAATACATTCTTTAGTATTGTGTTCTATAAAATTACAAGTAACGCATCTTCTATTATCACATTTAATATTGCTGATTTTATTATAATAAGTATTAACTCCTGATGTAAGAGATATGGAAGTTAATACTTTATGAGATTAACCCTTCTTCATCTCCATGGATCACACTGGTGAACCTCTCCCAGGTATGGAACAAAGAAGAAGACTTGTTGAAGATGCTATGCAACACATTTCTTATGATAGGGTGACCAGACGTCCCCGATTTTAGGGAACAGTCCCCGGATTGAGGAGACTGTCCCTGGAAAAATTATGTCCCAGAAATGTCCCCGGCTCCTGTTGAGCTGTCCCTGGGCAGCGCACAGGTCAGGAGGGAAGAGCTTGTGCATGTGTGTATATATATGCTTGTGTGTGAATGTGTGTATATTTATGCTTGTGTGTGTGTGTGTGTGTGTGTGTGCATGTGTGTATATATATATTTGTATGTGCATGTGTGTATATGTATGCTTGTGTGTGTGTATATATATATATATATATATATATGTGTGTGTGTATATGTATGCTTGTGTATGTGTGTGTGTATATATGTATGCTGTTGTGTGTATATGTATGCTTGTGTGTATGTGTATATATGTATGCTTGTGTGTATATGTATGCTTGTGTGTGTATATATATATATATGTGTGTGTGTATATGTATGCTTGTGTATGTGTGTGTGTGTATATGTATGCTTGTGTGTATATGTATGCTTGTGTGTGTATATATATATGCTTGTGTGTGTATGTGTATATATGTATGCTTGTGTGTGTGCATGTGTGTATATATATGTATACTTGTGTGTGTGTGTGTGTGTATATGTATGCTTGTATGTATGTGAGTATGTGTGTCAATGTATGCTTGTATGTGTATGTGCATGTGTGTATATTTATACTTGTGTGTGTGTTTATGTATGCTTGTATGTATGTGAGTATGTTTGTATATATGTATGCTTGTATGTGTGTATATGTATGATTGTATGTATGTGTGTATGTATGTATGATTGTATGTATGTGTGTATGTATGATTGTATGTGTGTATGTGTATGTGTGTCACAGCCTTAAGTGGGTATATGTGTGATGTGTGTGCATATGAGTGTGTGTATGTGTGATGTGCTTGCATATGAGTGTGTGTATGTGTGATGTGCGTGCATATGAGTGTGTGAATGTGTGATGTGCGTGCATATGAGTGTGTGTATGTGTGATGTGCTTGCATATGAGTGTGTGTATGTGTGATGTGCTTGCATATGAGTGTGTGTATGTGTGATGTGCGTGCATATGAGTGTGTGTATGTCTGATGTGCTTGCATATGAGTGAGTGTATGTCTGATGTGCTTGCATATGAGTGAGTGTATGTCTGATGTGCTTGCATATGAGTGAGTGTATGTGTGATGTGCTTGCATATGAGTGTGTGTATGTGTGATGTGCTTGCATATGAGTGTGTGTATGTGTGATGTGCTTGCATATGAGTGTGTGTATGTGTGATGTGCGTGCATATGAGTGTGTGTATGTGTGATGTGCTTGCATATGAGTGAGTGTATGTGATGTGCTTGCATATGAGTGTGTTTGGAAGTGGGTGTATGTGTGATCTGCTTACATATGAGTGTAAGTGGATGTATGTGTGATCTGCTTACATATGAGTGTGTGTAAGTGTGTGTATGTGTGATCTGCTTACATATGAGTGTGTGTATGTGTGATGTGCGTGCATATGAGTGTGTGTATGTGTGATGTGCTTGCATATGAGTATAAGTGGGTGTATGTGTGATGTGCGTGCATATAAGTGGGTGTATGTGTGATGTGCGTGCATATGAGTGTGTGTATGTGTGATGTGCTTGCATATGAGTGTGTGTATGTGTGATGTGCGTGCATATGAGTGTGTGTATGTGTGATGTGATTGCATATGAGTGTCTGTATGTGGGGTCTGCGTTCATACAAGTGTATTTCTGTAGTGCTGGATGTCACACATTAAGGTATATTTACAATCCCTTCAGGTGGCCATGTTTCAAAGCAAGGTAAAATGTAATTTTGCACAAGAGGATTATTGCGCAACACCATCCCCTGCTGTGGTGCAAACAGTTGCACTATAGCACAGCATTTCAATCATCCTGGACAAGCGAGTGTTAAAGGGACAGTCAAGTCCCCAAAAAAACTGTTATGTTTCAAATAGGGCATGCAATTTTAAACAACTTTCCAATTTACTTTTATCACCAATTTTGCTTTGTTCTCTTGGTATTCTTAGTTAAAAGCAAAACCTAGGAAGGCTCATATGATAATTTCTAAGCCCTTAAAGGCCGCCTCTTATCACATGCTTTTTTATTTGCTTTTCACAACAGGGGAGAGCTAGTTCATGTGAGCCATATACATAACATTGTGATCACGCCCGTGGCTTGTGGCAGACACTGCACTAATTGGCTAAAATGAAAGTCAACACATAATAAATAAAATGTCATGTGATCAGGGGGCTGTTAGAAGATGCTTAGAAACAAGGTTATCACAGAGGTAAAAAGTATATTAATATAACTGAGATAAGGAGCAGTCTGCAGAGGCTTAGATACAAGGTAATCACAGAGGTAAAAAGTATATTAATATAACTGAGATAAGGAGCAGTCTGCAGAGGCTTAGATACAGGCTAATCACAGAGGTAAAAAGTATATTAATATAACTGAGATAAGGGGGCAGTCTGCAGAGGCTTAGATATAAGGTAATCACAGAGGTAAAAAGTACATTAATATAACATTGTTGGTTGTGCAAAACTGGGGAATGGGTAATAAAGGGATTATCTATCTTTTTAAACAACAAAAATTCTGGTGTTGACAAGAAATTGGGATGGCTGCTTTGCAAAAGCACTGACTGGTCTGTGCATGGACATGCGCTTCTGCATGCTACCGAATACCGCCTCTTGCATTATAGATCTAACAAAAAAAAAACAGTTGATCTAACCTGATCTAACGTATATCTATCAAATTCAATAAAATTTGGTCCAGATTGCAGTTGAGGGGGGCTAACCCGGGGATCACCCCTCCCCCGACACACAAAATAAGATTGTGAATACCGCCTCTTGCGTGATAGATCTAACGAAAAAAACAGTTGATCTAACCCGATCTAACGTATATCTATCAAAATCAATAAAATTTGGTCCAGATTTTAGTTGAGGGGGGGCTAACCCGGGGATCACCCCTCCCCCGCACACAAAATAGGATTGTTAATAACGCCGCTTGCGTTATAGATCTAACGAAAAAAACAGTTGATCTAACCTAATCTAACGTATATCTATCAAAATCAATCAAATTTGGTCCAAATTTCAGTTGAGGGGGGGCTAACCCGGGGATCACCCCTCCCCCGCACACAAACTAGGATTGTGAATACCGCCGCTTGCGTGATAGATCTAACGAAAAAAACAGTTGATCTAACCTGATCTAACGTATATCTATCAAAATCAATCAAATTTGGTCCAGATTTCAGTTGAGGGGGGGCTAACCCGGGGATCACCCCTCCCCCGCACACAAACTAGGATTGTTAATAACGCCGCTTGCGTGATAGATCTAACGAAAAAAACAGTTGATCTAACCTGATCTAACGTATATCTATCAAAATCAATAACATTTGGTCCAGATTTCAGTTGAGGGGGGCTAACCCGGGGATCACCCCTCCCCCGCACACAAACTAGGATTGTGAATACCACCGCTTGCGTGATAGATCTAATGAAAAAAACTGTTGATCTAACCTGATCTAACGTATATCTATCAAAATCAATCAAATTTGGTCCAGATTTCAGTTGAGGGGGGGCTAACCCGGGGATCACCCCTCCCCCGCACACAAACTAGGATTGTGAATACCGCCGCTTGCATGATAGATCTAACGAAAAAAACAGTTGATCTAACCTGATCTAACGTATATCTATCAAAATCAATCAAATTTTGTCCAGATTTCAGTTGAGGGGGGGGCTAGCCCCCCTCATTAAAAATGCAATATCTCAGTAATTAGACTAGATCTAACAAAACTTTTGGCTGATCAAACCTGATCTAACGTGGAGCTATCATAATCAATAACATTTTGTCCAAATTTTTGTTGAGGGGGGGCTGGCTACGGGTTAGCCCCCCCTGAAAAAGATTGTTAATATTTCATATTTTAGAGTAGATCTAACGAAAAAAACAGTTGATCTAACCTGATCTAACAAAGATCTAACACATGGAATGATAATTTGTTAAAATTTTGAATATGGGGGGGCTAACTCGGGTGAGGTCAATATTTGCACAATAACAGAAGGTACCATGCAGCAAGTTAATAAAAAAAATATCTCTGCTGGTTGTTTACAAATTGTGTGCATCAGTAAATAATAGGGATACTGAGGCTACAATTTATCAAAGAAAAATTTAAACATTTTGCATATTTTCTGTCCCAAAAAACAGCATGAATTACATTGCACATTTATGAAAAAAAGGCTTTGCGCTAGAAAAGGGACAGAAAATTATAGGAGAGTACGTTTTTAACATAGTATCACTAATGGTGCATATTTCGTATAAGAATGCCTTCAACTTGTATGACGTTAATGGATATTGCCATTTGTGTGACTAACCAATCTAAAATCAAAATGATTTATGAATGATAATAGGCTCTCTTTTGTTCCGTCCACAAAAGTATTGTTTCTTGCTCGCTCTGGTTGGTTGGGTGGGTGGCGAGACTGATTTAAGGCAGTTAAGTTGTTCTTTCTGACAATTCTACGCTAGTACTTTACGGCATGTACAATGGAAAATGTATTATTTGGACCATGCTGCATATGGGAGAGGGCAAAGGGGTTCCCACTTCCCATTGGGACCTAGACTGCCAGCACTCAAGCTCTACCATTGCCAGGAATGCTGAAACTTCCAGCTTGATACTGGTTCTTCTCAGTCCTCATGTAGCGAGGTACTGGGTTTGAATTGGCCTTTATTTTTTTTCATGGCATCTGACCACTGTGTTAAAATATGTACTGTAGCATATTAAAGAATATATTGATTCCCCTGCCACACCAGAAGGCTGGTATAGCATGAACGCCTATTTTTATCAAACTGCTGGGATTTAAAATATTATAGGAGCTCATGTGGCACGCAGAACATAGGAACATTTTCTATAATCTGTCAGTTATCTCCCTCTATGGGAACAAGTGCTGTGCATATGCAGTTCTTCCTGCAGATGTAAGTGCCAGTTATGTTGTGTGATGTCACTTGCACTCAGTGTGCCTGTTTTAGTGGGAAAATATGTGCTTTGTTCTTGCTTATATGTAGGAAGATATTTTTACTAGGGAACTTAGTGCTATAGCGACTGATGGGGTGTGGAAAGTTAGATCATTCTGTGTGTTTTGATATTTTATCTAGAGTCTATATACCATGCATGAAACTAGAGTCCCAGTGGTTCTCAACCAGTGACCTCAAGGTCCGGTAAATTTTAAGTCGGACATGTCCAGGGCCCGGTATATATATATACACTAATGCAAGATAAGGAACCAGCACTCAATATCCAAGAGAGCCTCCGGGGTGCACTTTTAATCAGAATAATATTCACAACAGCAAAGAAGGCACTCTCAGTTGTTCACAAATTCATTTATTTGTTAAGGTAAACATTTTCGGCGTCTCCCCTGTCCTCAGACCTCAGTGGTCTGAGGACGGGGGAGACCCCGAAAACGTTTACCTTAACAAATAAATGAATTTGTGAACAACGGAGAGTGCCTTCTTTGCTGGTGTGAATATATATATATATATATATATATATATATATATACATATACTGTGTGTGTGTGTATATGTATATATATATATATATATATATATATATATATATATATATATATATATATATATATATATATATATATATATATATATATATATATATATATATATATATATATATATATATATATATATAGTAAGCAGCAGGGATTTGCCCTATCAGTAACTAAGCAGTTCAGTGGGGGCCCTGGAGTGTGGGGGGTCCTGCCGAGGGTCTGTCGCTGTGAGGTCTGGCCCTGGAGGTTTGGGACCCTTTCTTTGGCCCTTAATGTTGGGGGTCCTGGCTCTGGAGGTTGATGGGTCTGTTGGGATTAGGACAGAGAGGCTACCATGTTCATTTGCATAAATTTGAATACATTTGGGTCAGTGTTTTTTCAGTTTCCCTGGGGCCTTGATTGGTCTCAGTCTGCCCCTGGTGTGCAGTAGGGTAAGAGTGTGCAGTGGTGGCATGACAGGTCAGGGCCCACCAGCAGGGCTATCACGGCCCGGTACTGGGCCACGGCCCGGCTGTTGAGAAACCAGGAACTAGACAGTTTAGGGACATGAAGAAATTTGAAATATGTAGTGAAAACATGAAAACATTTTTTGTTGTGTATTTCAGACAGAGCATAGAATTTTAAATAAAGTTTCCAATTTACTTCTGTTATTAAATTTGTTCCCATGGAATTCTTTGTTAAATAAACACCTAGGTAGGTGTCTGCAGCACTACATGGTAGAAAATACTGCTGGAGACACATGCATGCACCTGTGCTTAAAGGGACATACAAACCAAAATGTTTCTTTCATGATTCAGAGAGAGCATATAATTTAAACAACTTTCCAATTTACTTCTATTGTCTAATTTGCTTAGTCCTCTTGATATCCTTTTTTGAAAATCATACCTAGATAGGCGCAGGAGCTGGGAGCTAGCTAGTGATTGGTAGCTGCACATATGTTTTTTTTTTTTGTTTGTTTTTTTTTCCATTGGCTTACTGGTGTGTTCAGATAGATTACAGTAGTATATTGCTGCTCCTTCAATTAAGGATATTAATAGAATGAAGCAAAATTGCTTATAGAAGTAAATTGGAAAGTTGTTTAAAAATGTATGCTCTCTCTGAATCATAAAAGAAAAATTGGGTCTCATGTCCCTTTAACTCCCTGCTTTTTCATCAAAAGATAGCAAGAGAACAAATAAAAATTGATAACAGAAGTAATTAGAAAGTTGTTTAAAATTGCATGCTCTATTTGAATCATTAAAAAAAATCTATTTAAATATCCCTTTAAGTGATATAAGATAAATAAATGAGAATTTTCAAATAGGTTTGTAAAACATTAATATACTGATCAATATAAAATATTTTAAAACCTTGATTTTGTATGTAGTATCTTCAGCTAAGTATTTAAAGGAACAGTCTGCACCTTGGTCATCTTAAAGTCTTACCTTAGATTAAGCTGCAAATATCCTGCACCTTTTCTATATCATGCAGCAGGGATGGTAAAAAAAAGTTATTTTAAAATTAAAATTGTTTCTGGCCACATTGAAATGGCTGCCAAGCTCAGCCCTCTGATGAAATCATGATCTGGGCTGCATATGGCATCCAATCACAAAAGGCTCACTAGTAGGATTCAACAGACTGTCAATGCTATTCAGCAGAGTGCCTAGATGCAGCCCAGATTGTGATGTCATCAGTGGGCTGAGCTTACAGCCATTAAAAGTTGCCAGAAACAATATTCATTATAAAATAACTTTTTTACTGTTACTGCGTCATGATATAGATAGAGCGCAGGAGGATATTTGCAGCTTAATCTAAGGCAATACTTTAAGATGACTAAGGTGTAGACTGTCCTTTTATTTGCTGATTTAAACTCTGTGTTTCTTTAGTACTGGAATAGTAGATGGAATGTAGGTGTAATTTATTTGAATATTGCGTTATCAACTCTCTGACTCAGTAGATCTCCTATACAAATAAAATATTACTCTATTATAAGGGCATTACAATTATTGGTAATTGGTTACTGAATTTAAGGTGTTTTTCAAAATGAGTTAATGTGTACTAATACACTGTAAACCATAGAACAGTTGCAGCTTTAAAGCTAATAAAAGAAAAACAACATTGTACATTTTTAAGAGCAGTGCTTTATAGGTTCTTTATTTTTATTTCCTTCTATTTCAGATCTGTACTCGGCTCCATTCCAGGTAAGTACATTTGTTTCTGAATAATCACACTAAAACTTTTAAACTATTATGAGGGTAAAAAAGCAATAAGAATAAGTGGACTTTGCTTCTGCATGTTGTCACAGCTTGCTATAAGAATCTAGGCAATATAAAAGGCTAACATTTGTTAAAGGGATTGAAAGATCAAAACTGAATTGTGCATGGGTGCATTTCAATTTAAAATAGAAGCATTTCTGCAACATACTCTCATAAACAACAATGCTTCTAGTAAAAGTTATTACTGCTTTTCTGCAGCATACGTACATATCCTTTGAGGGCCTGTGCACAAGTATTCAAATACCACACCTTCTCAGAGAGCTGGCAGTGGTGTGTATTGCTTCTGAAGATGACATTCGTGTCATACAAGCTGCTGCCGACTCTCTGAGGTGTGGTGTTTGAATGCTGGTGCACAGGCCCTCACAGGATATGTGCGCGTATGCCACTGAAAAACAGTATTATCTTTTACTAGAAGCATTTTTGCTAAATGAATTGTGAGTTTAAAGGGACAGTAAAGTAAACTTTCATGGTTCTAAATAGAGCATGCAGTTTTAAACAACTTATTTGTACCAAGTGTTTAACCCTTTGGCTGCTAAGCTATTTCCCACCTGGGTGCTATGCTAGTTTTGAGCTTTTTGTCTCCTCTTTTGCTTTCTAAACATGTGAGTTGGAAAGCCTTTGCGATTGGCACGGATTGTGCTGCACACAACAGTGCCCTTGCTATAAATAATGGCACACCAGTATAAAAGTTATCCACATATACATGTAACCTAACCTTTATTAAATATTGGGTGGAGTAAGTCCCACATTATTTTTTCACTGGCAGCAAGGGAAGACGGACAGTTAAGGGGTGCTTGAACAGAATCCTTGCCAGTGTATACACTAAAACGATAGGTATATTCACTAGAGCTCTCACACAGCTTAATACAGCTTGATCCCATAGCGAGCTCTCTTAGAAGGAATGTATTGTTTAAAAACAATACGTCCCTTATATAAGATCAAGGATTCATCGACCAATATGTTTTGGTCTGGAGTATAGCACTCTTGAAATCTTGCCAATAAATGGTTAACAGGCCTTATTTTGAACAATCAGTCATGTTCTGGGTTGTCCCATGGCAGAGGATTTGCATTATTATTATAATGCAAAAACTTGAGCAGTAACATATATCTGTCCCTGCTCATTGTAGCAGGGAAGATAGGGGTCATCTGAGTAGACTGCTTTGACCAATATGAGGCTATGCTTGGCTTTTGCACAATCCCCATTAGCAGAGTGAGGCCCCAGAATTTCCTCATCTCTTGCAAATTGGTCGCAGTCCACTGATGTGCTCTAGCAAGGCGGCTCAATTCTGCATCAGTATTTTGAAAAATAAATTCTAAGAACTTATCATCCACAAGCAACTGAAAGTAGTTGATGGGTTCAAAATGTGCAGTGCCCACCAAGAGGCCAGAATTGCTAGTAAATTAAGGCAACACTGGCTGAACCATATTAGAGGAGGTCCAGTTGTAGCTTGGAACAGGCCTGCTTGCACCTGGGAATGGAACATGTCTCATGCCTATGACTCCCACAGTATGCTGTGTGGCCACTGCAGATATTGTTGCAACATCCCCCATGCCCATGACTCCCACAGTATGCTTTGTGGCCACTGCAGATGTTGTTACCATCTCTCTGTCACGGGAACTGACTGCTCCGAACTGTCTGCGGCCACGCCGTGGCTCAGTTAGTTAATCTGTCTTACTTGAAATGTCACTATATGATGACAGCCCAAGGAAAAAGTCACTGTCAGAATCTTCTGCAGCAGATGTGTCACCAGAGAAGGAATCAGAGTCTGAGTTCATAAGAATCTACTGCTTCTTCAGCACTCATTAGACGCTTGGCCATAATTCTCTTTACAAAAATAAAGATATTTTCAAAGAAATTATGCTGCTAGAAATAAAATATATACATTTTACTGCAAACAAATAAGCTTTTTGTAGCAAAAATTAAAGGATTTTAGACTATGGGGATTGCTGAGCAAAGATGATGTTTACTCACCTAACACACAGGCCAATAGACTGATAATAAAAATATTATTAGTTTTTCATAAAAAACATCACTCTACCATCGGTAATTTGAAACCACATGATCTAAGTGATCATGGCATTACAAATATAATTTGGATAAATAAAAAAAGCGCTCAACCTCGGAACGAACAATAGCATAATAGCTTGCTCTATGGCTAGTTACCACCCAAGAAGCAGCCTCTTTTTGCTCAACATGTGCCTTTCACAGAGAATAACTTTCCTGAAGCATATCAGTCTGATCCTGACTTCACAGCGATTACCTTTCCAACGGTGGGTTTGGGGGGTCTGTAGCTGCTTAGATGCCTGAGATACAGGCTTCTAAGCAGCATGCTGGCATCTTCATATTATTGATAATTGTCAGTTATCAATAAAATTGCGCGGTGACGTCATCACGTCATTGCGTGTGACGTGATTGTGCGAAACTTCAAGCCCCGGCGATGCCTGTCACTATACAGGCCAGATCGCCGGTGTGGGAGTAGGTGGGAGCCCCCAGATTGCCCTCAAGGCGGGTGAGTGCTAGCGATGGCTCTGAGCCGTCATTAGCACCTGACTGGGACAATTTGCGACGGCTCAGAGCCATCGTTGGCACTCAAGGGGTTAAAGGGACATGAAGCCCATTGTTTTTCTTTCATGATTCGTATAGAGCATGCAGTTTTAAATAGCTTTTTAATTTTATTAAATTTTTTTTTAAATTTGCTTTATTCTTTTGGTATCCTTTGTTGAAGGAGCAGCACTACTTTACTAGGAGCTAGCTTAACACACCTGGTGAGCTAATGACAAGAGGCTTATATGTGCAGCCACCAATCAGCAGCTAAATCCTAGTAGTGCATTACTGATCCTGAGCCTATCTAGGTATGCTTTTCAGAGAACTATGTCAAGAAAACAAAGCAAATTTAGATTATAGAAGGAAAAGTTGTCTAAAATTGTGTGCTCTATCTGAATCGTGAAAGAGGAAAAAAATGTGTTTTATAGAGCACAGTATTTTGTTACCCCCCCCCCCCCCTTAAGACTGATTTGTTTAAATATGTGGAAAGCTTTTGTCACCTATAACCAGACTACATTTATTTTTGTTATGCAGATGACAAGAAAGACAAAAAGAAGCCCAAAGAAAAAATATGCCCATTCTGTTATCAACTATTGATGCCTGGTATTTATAAAGTAAGGCTTAAACCAAAAAAGAAAATAACACCACAAATTGAGCGCCTTCTGAGGAAAGAAGCAAAGAGCCACAGACTTAACTACAAGCAGACAAAACTTCTGAGGAAATATAAACTCGCACGGAGTGTACTGGTAAGCTTTATGGTTGTGGTATATCAGGATAGGCAGGACATTTCTTTGTAAGTTACTGGCTTATGGTGGGGAAATAAAAGCTGAGGTCTGAGCTGAGACCAGGCCTGCATCTCTAGTGAGTCCATCTGGCCTTGCAGTCAGTAGTGGCACCTGTACATTTTTTGCAACGGCTGCAATGCTATTTATTATTCCTGAGGGTTTTTTTTTTTTGTTAATATTTATTATGTACATTTTTAAACTGCAAAAATGTAACACTTGTTTTTATTGTGCAAGGTACAGCTTTCAGAAACCTGGCAACGTCGGTTATCTGTGAAAGCAGATTTGCTCATTCTAAGATGGTGGTGCCCAGTATAAAGATGCAGAGCTTCTGTAATGTTTTAAAATAAGAGAACGTATTTATAGAAAGCTGCAGGTTCAGGAGGAAAAACAATAGCATGATGAGTTGTATCCCTGCTACTATATTTGTACCCAGTAGTTTAATATCCCTTTAAAAGTTGATATTAAAGGGACAATAAACACTAAATAAATGCTAGATAAACTAATTGCATTTGCATTACAAGAAGAGATTAGTCTGAATTTTAAAATTATATTTGGACAGTCTTCCCTTTCAAATAAGGGGTTACATGTCCCTCTAGGATGTTTGCGATTGCAGTAAAAAAGGAGGTTACCTGTATCCCCATTAATCAGGCAGTTCTTTTTTTATTTTATTTTTTTTAAATGTTTGAACTAGAGAAAAAGGGAAGAAACCCTATTTCAAATGAGGAGTCACTAATACACCTATGATGCAGGCAGTAAGCACCCGCCACACTGGACAGGCATGCGTTGTCACCACTACGTTTAATTACGATTATCCTAATTTTGTGAAGGAATAATCTAGCTTTTATTAAAGACACAGAGACAAATATTTTGCTATATCTTTCTTTTACTGATCAATGCAGCCTTTAAAAGTTCATAACCTATAACATCAATAAATACAGAAATGTTAAATAGCAGAGAAAAAGTTGTTGTTTTTTTAAAATTTAAACCCTATGACCAGTAGAACAAAGAAGAAACTGGCCAATAAGAATTACAAGTGACAATCACCAACTGTCCAATACAAAATATAATGTCCTCTTTCTTCTATAAAGGTAAGACGAGTCCACGGATTCATCCTTTACTTGTGGGATATTATCCTTCCCTACAGGAAGTGGCAAAGAGCACCACAGCAGAGCTGTCTATATAGCTCCTCCCTTAGCTCCACCCCCCAGTCATTCTCTTTGCCTACTCTAAGTACTAGGAAGGGTAAAGTGAAAGAGGTGATAAAATATTAGTTTTTAATTTCTTCAAGCAAGAGTTAATTTTAAATGGTACCGGTGTGTACTATTTACTCTCAGGCAGCAGATGGATGAAGACTGCTGCCTGGAGGATGATGATCTTAGCATTTGAAACTAAGGCCCATTGCTGTTCCCACAGAGGCTGAGGAGTACAGGAAACTTCAGTGTGAGGAACAGTTTCATGCTATGCAGCAATGAGGTATGTTCAGTCATATTTTTCTGGAGAGACTGTGTATTTCAGAAAGGCTGACATTATACCCAGGAGGGTAAGGGTAAGCAGTAATCCTAGAGCTAAAAGAAGGGCATTACTTAGCTTGCATATGGGGCCAATTACAGATATGGTTGACACTGAATGGCAAATGTTTGGGAGCAAACGTTTTTTGATTTGGGAGTGCTTTAACATTTTTGTGGGCAATAAACGTTTTGGGCAACTTTATTAAGGGCACACATGGCTTAACTTTTGGGTCTTAGAACCCACATGGCTAGTTATAACCGCTCTGGTGCGGTTCTGTAAGGCTATGGAGACATCGAGTGAGATGGGCGGGGCCTATTTTCGCGCCTCAGATGTGCAGTTAGTTTTGTCAGCAAGCAGCAAGCTCTAACTCCTGAGGGCCCTGGTGTATGTTTTGGGCCAAATCAAAGCTTTTACCCCACACTTTCCATCCCTGAGGGCAGGTAGGGCCACAGCAGGGCTGTGGCAAGGTGCTGAGAGAGTTTTTTTTCCGGATCTGGGCCTATTTTCGATTTGGTTTGGAAATTAAGGGGTTAATTGTTAAAATTTTTTGTGGTGCAATCTTAACTACCTATAGTGTGTCTATATACAACATTTTGAAAAATTTGGTGCATGTTTAGGCTGTTTTGCAGAACGTGTATGCGTTTTTTTTTTCTCTTAAAGGCGCAGTACCGTTTTTTAAGATTATTTTTTTCACTAAATAAAGTGTTTTCATGCTTGTTTGTAGTCATTACTATCCTGTTCAACATGTCTGACATTGAGGAAAGTCAATGTTCAATATGTTTAGAAGCCATTGTGGAACCTCCACTTAGAATGTGTCCCTCATGCACTGAAAGTTCAATAAATTGTAAAGAACATATTTTAGCTACTAAAAGTATGTCGCAGGATGATTCTCATTCAGAAGAGAATCAGGTTATGCCATCTAATTCTCCCCAAGTGTCACAAACGTTAACGCCCGCACAAGCGACGCCAAGTACTTCTAGTGCGTCTAATTCTTTCACCCTGCAAGATATGGCCACAGTTATGAATACTACCCTCACAGAGGTTTTATCTAAGCTGCCTGGGTTGCAGGGGAATCGCAGCAGGTCTGGTGTGAGAACAAACGCTGAGCCCTTTGACGCTTTATTAGCCATATCCGATGTACCCTCACAATGTTCTGAAGTGAGGGAGTTGCTGGCTGAGGGAGAGATTTCTGACTTAGGAAATATGTTCCCTCAGACAGATTCAGATATGACGGCTTTTAAATTTAAACTAGAACACCTCCGCTTATTGCTCAGGGAGGTTTTAGCGACTCTGGATGATTATGACTCTATTGTAGTTCCAGAGAAATTGTGTAAAATGGACAGATTCCTAGAGGTTCCTGCCTACACTGATGTTTTTCCGGTCCCTAAGAGGATTTCGGAAATTGCTACTAAGGAGTGGGATAGACCAGGTATTCCGTTCGCTCCCCCTCCTACTTTTAAGAAAATGTTTCCCATATCAGATGCCGTGCGGGACTCGTGGCAGACGGTCCCTAAGGTGGAGGGAGCTATTTCTACCCTGGCTAAGCGTACAACTATACCTATTGAGGACAGTTGTGCTTTCAAAGATCCTATGGATAAAAAATTAGAGGGTCTCCTGAAGAAAATATTTGTTCATCAAGGTTTTCTTCTCCAACCTATAGTGTGCATTGTTCCTGTAACTACTGCAGCGTCCTTTTGGTTCGAGGCTCTTCAGGTTGAGACTCCATTAGAGGATATTCTGGATAGAATTAGGGCTCTCAAGCTAGCTAATTCTTTCATTACAGATGCCGCTTTTCAATTGGCTAAATTAGCGGCAAAGAATTCAGGTTTTGCCATTTTAGCGCGTAGAGCGTTATGGCTTAAGTCCTGGTCTGCTGTTGTGTCATCAAAAGCTAAGCTTTTAGCCATTCCTTTCAAGGGTAAGGCTCTATTCGGGCCTGAACTGAAAGAGATCATTTCAGACATCACTGGAGGGAAAGGCCATGCCCTTCCTCAGGATAAGACGAATAAGATGAGGACCAAACAAAATCATTTTCGTTCCTTTCGAAACTTCAAAGGTGGTCCCTCTTCCCCTGCCGCAAAGCAAGAGAGGAATCTTTCTCTATCCAAGTCAGTCTGGAGACCTAACTAGACTTGGAACAAGGGTAAACAGGCCAAGAAGCCCGCTGCTGCCACCAAGACAGCATGAAGGGGTAGCCCCCGATCCGGGACCGGATCTAGTAGGGGGCAGACTTTCTCTCTTCGCTCTGGCTTGGGCAAGAGACGTTCAGGACTCCTGGGCTTTAGAAATAGTAACCCAGGGGTATCTTCTAGATTTCAAAGATTCTCCCCCAAGGGGGAGATTCCATCTTTCTCAATTGTCTGTAAACCAGACAAAAAGAGAAGCGTTCTTACGCTGTGTAGAAGACCTATATTCCATGGGAGTGATCTGCCCAGTTCTGGAAACAGAACAGGGGCAAGGGTTCTACTCCAATCTGTTTGTGGTTCCCAAAAAAGAGGGAACTTTCAGACCAATTTTGGATCTCAAGATCCTAAACAAATTCCTCAGAGTCCCATTCTTCAAGATGGAGACTATTCGGACTATTTTGCCAATGATCCAGGAGGGTCAATATATGACCACCGTGGACTTAAAGGATGCGTATCTACACATTCCTATCCACAAAGATCATCACCAGTTCCTCAGGTTCTCCTTTCTGGACAAGCATTACCAGTTTGTGGCTCTTCCCTTCGGGTTGGCCACGGCTCCCAGAATTTTCACAAAGGTGCTAGGGTCCCTTCTGGCGGTTCTAAGGCCGCGGGGCATAGCAGTGGCGCCTTATCTGGTCGATATCTTATTCCAGGCGTCAACTTACCAACTAGCCAAGTCTCACATGGACATCGTGTTGGCTTTTCTAAGAACGTAAAAAAGAGTTCACTTATCCCTCTCACAGGATTTCCATTCCTGGGAACTCTGATAGATTCGGTGGACATGAAAAATTTTCTGACGGAGGTCAGGAAATCAAAGATTTTATCCATCTGCCGTACTCTTCATTCCATTCCTCGGCCGTCAGTGGCTCAGTGTATGGAGGTAATCGGTTTAATGGTAGCGGCAATGGACATAGTTCCGTTTGCTCGCTTGCGTCTCAGACCACTGCAACTTTGCATGCTCAAACAGTGGAATGGGGATTATGCAGATTTATCTCCTCAGATAAATCTGAACCAAGAGACCAGAAATTCTCTTCTTTGGTGGTTGTCACAGGATCATCTGTCCAAGGGAATGTGTTTCCGCAGACCAGCGTGGGTCATAGTGACGACGGACGCCAGCCTATTGGGCTGAGGTGCAGTCTGGGATTCCCTGAAAGCACAGGGTTTGTGGACTCGGGAGGGGACTCTCCTCCCAATAAATATTCTAGAACTGAGCGTCGGCCAGATTCCTAAGATTTCAGTCAGACAATATTATCAGGGGGGGGGGAACAAAGAGTTCTCTAGCGATGATGGAGGTTACCAAAATAATTTGATGGGCAGAAACTCACTCTTTCCATCTATCAGCGATCTATATCCCAGGAGTGGAGAACTGGGAAGTGGATTTTCTAAGTCAACAGACTTTTCATCCGGGGGAGTGGGAACTCCATCCGGAGGTGTTTGCACAATTGATTCAGCAGTGGGGCACATCAGAATTGGATCTGATGGCGTCTCGTCAGAATGCCAAACTTCCTCATTACGGGACCAGGTCAAGGGATCCTCAGGCAGTACTGATAGATGCTCTGGCAGTACCCTGGTCGTTCAACCTGGCGTATGTGTTTTCACCATTTCCTCTCCTTCCTCGTTTGATTGCCAGAATCAAACAGGAGAGAGCTTCAGTGATTTTGATAGCACCTGCGTGGCCACGCAGGACTTGGTATGCAGACCTGGTGGACATGTCATCTCTTCCACCATGGTCTCTGCCACTGAGACAGGACCTTCTGATTCAAGGTCAGTTCCAGCATCCAAATCTAGTTTCTCTGCGTCTGACTGCTTGGAGATTGAACGCTTGATCTTATCCAAGCGGGGGTTCTCTGAGTCGGTCATAGATACTTTGATTCAGGCTTGAAAACCTGTCACCAGGAAAATTTATCATAAGATATGGCGTAAATATCTTTATTGGTGCGAATCCAAAGGCTACTCATGGAGTAAGATCAGGATTCCTAGGATTTTGTCCTTTCTCCAAGAAGGATTGGAGAAGGGGCTATCAGCCAGTTCTTTAAAGGGACAGATATCTGCTTTATGAATTCTACTGCACAAACATCTGGCAGATGTTCCAGACGTTCAGTCGTTCTGTCAGGCTTTAGTTAGAATCAAGCCTGTGTTTAAACCTGTTGCTCCGCCATGGAGTTTGAATTTGGTCCTTAAAGTTCTTCAAGGGGTTCAGTTTGAACCTATGCATTCCATAGATATTAAGCTTCTATCTTGGAAAGTTCTGTTTTTAGTTGCTATCTCTTCGGGTCGAAGAGTTTCTGAACTATCTGCATTGCAATGCGACTCGCCTTATCTTGTTTTCCATGCTGATAAGGTGGTTCTGCGTACCAAACCTGGATTCCTTCCTAAGTTTGTTACTAATAAGAATATTAATCAGGAAATTGTTGTTCCTTCTCTGTGTCCTAATCCTTCCTCTAAGAAGGAGCGTCTATTGCACAACTTGAACGTGGTTTGTGCTTTAAAGTTTTACTTGCAAGCGACCAAAGATTTTCGTCAAACATCTTCTTTGTTTGTTGTCTATTCTGGAAAACGTAGAGGTCAAAAAGCTACGGCTACCTCTCTTGCCTTTTGGCTAAAAGCATCATCCGTTTGGCATACGAGACTGCTGGACAGCTGCCTCCTGAAAGAATTACAGCTCACTCTACTAGAGCGGTGGCTTCCACATGGGCTTTTAAAAACGATGCTTCTGTTGAACAGATTTGTAAGGCTGCGACTTGGTCTTCGCTTCATACCTTTTCCAAATTTTCCAAATTTGATACCTTTGCTTCTTCGGAGGCTGTTTTTGGGAGAAAAGTTCTTCAAGCAGTGGTGCCTTCTGTTTAACCATCTGTCTTGTCCCTCCCGTTCATCCGTGTCCTGTAGCTTTAGTATTGTATCCCACAAGTAAAGGATGAATCCGTGGACTCATCTTACCTTTATAGAAGAAAACTAAATTTATGCTTACCTGATAAATTGATAAATTTCTTCTATGGTAAGACGAGTCCACGGCCCGCCCTGTCATTTTAAGACAGATTATATTTTTTTGATTTAAACTCCGTCACCTCTGCACCTTGTAGTTTCTCCTTTTTCTTCCTGTACCTTCGGTCGAATGACTGGGGGGTGGAGCTAAGGGAGGAGCTATATAGAAAGCTCTGCTGTGGTGCTCTTTGCCACTTCCTGTAGGGAAGGATAATATCCCACAAGTAAAGGATGAATCCGTGGACTTGTCTTACCATAGAAGAAATCAATTTATCAGGTAAGCATAAATTTAGTTTTCTTGCCGATGCTGGAATAAAATCCAGAAAATAAGACTCAAAAACAGGAAAACAACTGTTGATGGTAGAAATTCATCCAAGCGAAGCCAAGAAGAAATTTTCTTTATCCAATTCGTAGAGGCTTTGAAAGATGACTGAAGATTGGAAGGAAGAAAACCTTCATTTCGTAAGATGTCTTCATTGATTTGGAGCTATAAGAAAAAATAAAGGTAAGTAACATCATATGGGAGGGTATAACAATAAGGGAGGGAAAATATTTGTCTTTGTGTCTTTAATAAAATCTAGATTATTTCTTCACAAAATTAGGGTAATCAGAATTTTTTTCCAATCAGAAACTTCATATTTTGCTAGTTTAAAGCTTATTAAGAAAATAAATGTAAGGAAGCGTGTTGAATGGGTTTGACATAAAACTTTAAAAATAGTTAGACGGTCAATCTGCAGCATTCAAAATGTGTTGGAGAGGCAGATTTAACAAATGCTTTAGAAGCCTCTGAACCTCTTACTGAATGAGCTGAAAAACCCATTTAACACATCTTGCAATAGTGGTAGAAGTAACAGGAGAGAAAGGAGAAACAAAAGAGATTTAATAATTCAGAGGAAGTCTAAAGGGTGAAGTTCTAGATTCATAGAAATAATGCATAAAAGGGTAGCAAGTTTAGCTGATAATTGTTTTAAGGACAAGTCATTAGAAGGCCATTTTTTAAAAAAGAGAAAAAATTAAATGTCACAAAATAAATTATATTTAGTAACTGGAGGGCGTTGAAGTCTGATTGCTTTTAATAATTTACAGATTAAAGGATATTGGCCTATAGGAGAGTTGTTAACCAAAGAGTGGTATGCAGAGATTGCTGAATGAGAAACATTAATAGAACGGTAAGCCAGACCGGAATCGAGAAGAGAGAAAATTAATCACTTGATTGACATTAGCTGAAAAGGGATCCAGGTCCCTTTGAAGACACCAGCTAGACCATTTAGACCATGCTGCACGGTAGCATTTTCTGGTAGCTGGTGCAATGGAATTTTGAATGAGGAGTTAAGCTCCTTCTGAAAGAGACAATAGGGTTCCCTGATATTGTCCAGGCCACAAGAGTTAGAGTTGGAGACATAATGAGATTGTGAAAGTTCCCGTCGGGGTCTGTAAGAAGATCTTGAGAATAAGGTAGAAGGAGAGGAGGAAAGTAAGACATTTCCAGAAGAGAAGGATACCAAGGCTGAGTTGGCCAAAGGGGGTGATTATCAGTACTGATAGTTGGTCCCTCAGAATTATCAAAATGGTTCTCGCAATCATAGAAAAAGGAGGGAAGGCATAGGCGCCTAGAAGGGGGGGGGGGGGGGCAATTCTGAAGGAAGGCATCTGTCGCTTTGGCCTCTGGATCTGGGCGCCAACTGAAATATGAGCGCAATTAGAAGTTCAATCGAGAGGCAAATAAATCTATAGAAAAAGGACCTCTCAAATTCTGAAGAGAAAAAAAAATTTGATTCAACTTCCAATGGCTCACATCTCTCAGAAAACGAGATTCCCAGTCCACTGAAGAGTTGAAAAGGCCTGGAATATATTCCGCTTTGATCGATATATTTTTGTCTAAGCAAAGGTGAATAAACTCCTTGGTGATGTTCGAAAGATCTCTGAATTTGGTACCTCCCAGGTGATTTAAGTAACAAACTGCAGATACGTTGTCCATACGAAGGAGAATGGATATTGGGGCAGAAATATTAGAAAATCTTTTGACTGCAAAGGAACCTGACAAAAGTTCCAGACAATTTATATATAGTTTCTTTTCCCCAAGAGACCATTTTCCTCTGGTGATACAAGGTCTGCAACGGGCACCCCAACCGGAACCGCTCGCATCTGATTCTATCACTAGATCTGGAGAACTCCCGAAGATGGCAGGAAAAATAGCCTGAATAGAGGATGAGAGTAACCCCAGTATTCTGGCTATTGACCTGATGGAGACTAGTTGTTTTGTTAATAATTTGGCTATTTCTTTTTTGATGCTCTTCAATTTTTTAATTGGAAGACTTGAGAGTTGAATTCAATGTATTTATATGGAAACCCAAAAAGATAAGGGAATTTGACGGAATTAGTAGCAATTTTTTCTTTTGTTGATTAAAAATTCCAAATTCCTATCATTCTCAACCAAGAAACTACTGGTTTCAGGAGTTTGGTAAATATCCAAGGTGCAGAGGAAAGGCCAAAAGGGAAGCCAGGTAAAACTCCAAAATTGGTCTTTCCAACTGAAGGTTAGATATTTCCAATGGGATTGATATATAGGAACAGTGAGGTAAGCGTCTGATAGGTCTAATTTTATTAACCAATCTATTAAAAATTCCCTGAGAAGGTGGATACCCTCCATTTTAAAATGATGATAAACAACAAGAGTTCAGAGTTTTTAAATTTATTACAGGACGAAACTGACCGTTTTTTCTTTTTTACTAGAAACAAATTGCTTAGAAAAAGGTCTGGAGAAAAGGGAACTTGAACTATGGCTTTTTTGTTTGCCAAATTGGTTATTTCTTTTTGAATGAGGTTCCTGTCTTGAATTGAAAAATAAATTGGATTTGGATAAGTAATTTGAAATGGAATAGAATTGAATTCTATGAGAACTCCTCGAACCGACTGAATCACCCCTTGATCTTGAGTGATAAGAGTCCAATTCTGGGAGAACCGAAGAAGTCTTCCACCAATTATATAAGGGGAAAAGGGGAAATTCCGAAATTTTGGATGATTTGGAAATGTTACCTTGTGGGAAACGGAATCTCCCTCTGGAGCATAAAAAATTCCTCTGATTCCAAGGACGGGATCTTGAAGGGAAGAACTGACTGGAAGAGTCTTGGAATGGTTGTTGATTTCTATAGTATGGTTGATAATTTTGTTATTATTATCAGACCATAGGTCTTCAGAATGAGCTACGGCCGGGAAAACGACCTCTACTTCTCCCGGCCCTGTCAGAGAAATTATTGCTCTGGAATATTTTCTTAAAAGAGGATTTTACTTTGCTAAGTGTAGTAAAGGTACTAGCGTATTTATTTAGGTCTTTTAAGAAAGAATCTCCAAAAAAGAGACCATCTTCATCAGAATGGAATTAGTGGCTGACTCAACCATTTTAACATCGATTTTTCTAAGAATATTTTTGCGTCTCTCAATGGTCAGACACATGTGTATTGCCAATTTAACATAAAATCCTATACACCCATTCTCTGACTGTGGCAGGATCAATGTGTTTGTTATCAGTGATTGCATTATCTAATAATTCTAATAACTTTGTTATGGGGCCAATAGAATCTAATAATTTATCTTGGAAAGATTTCCAAGATTTATCTAAACTTCTTTAAGCTTATAGCCAGGGTTACCAATAAACTTTAGTATTTTTGAGTCAATTTCTGGGGTTAAATTACTATATTTTTTTAGCAACAAAGGCCTAGGGCATTCAGCCTTCATTTTATTCCTTGATTTAGGTTTAAGAGGAACTCTAATATGATGTTCCACAAATTTTGTCATATCCAAATCTGGCCCCCATTCCGCTGATCTGGGGTGGTGTAGTGAGTCCGGATTAAACCAGATATTTCCAAGGGCATCTTTAAAAATAGGCTTATCTTTCTCTAAATGTTTTCATTTTTGTAAACATTTCCTTGGTTTCTTGTTTACAGGTGAACTCGAAAAATTAGAATATCATGCAAAAGTTCATTTATTTCACTAATGCAACTTAAAAGGTGAAACTAATATATGAGATAGATTCATTACATGCAAAGCAAGACAGTTCAAGCCATGATTTGTCATAATTGTGATGATTATGGCTTACAGCTCATGAAAACCCCAAATATTGTTAAAAGGTGCAATATTCTAGGCTCAAAGTGTCCAACTCTAATCAGCTAATTAAGCTATAAGCCCTGCAAAGGGTTCCTGAGCCTTTAAATGGTCTCTTAGTCTGGTTCAGTAGGAATCACAATCATGGGAAAGACTGCTGACCTGACAGTTGTGAAGAAAACCATCATTGACACCCTCCATAAGGAGTAAAAGCCTCAAAAGGTAATTACAAAAGAAGTTGGATGTTCCCAAAGTGCTGTATCAAAGCACATTAATAGAAAGTTATGTGGAAGGGAAAAGTGAGGAAGAAAAAGGTGCACAAGCAGCAGGGATGACCGCAGCCTGGAGAGGATTGTCAGGAAAAGGCCATTCAAAAGTGTTGCAGACTTTCACAAGGAGTGGACTGAGGCTGGAGTCAGTGCATCAAGAGCCACCACACACAGAGAGATCCTGGATATGGGCTTCAAATGTCGTATTCCTCTTGTCAAGCTACTCCTGAACAACAAACAACGTCAGAAGCGTCTTACCTGGGCTAAAGAAAAACAGACCTGGTCTGTTGCTCAGTGGTCCAAAGTCCTCTTTTCTGATGAAAGCAAATTTTGCATCTCATTTGGAAACCAAGGACCCAGAATATGGAGGAAGAATGGAGAGGCACACACTGCAAGATGCTTGAAGTTCAGTGTGAAGTTTCCATAGTCTGTGTTGATTTGGGGAGCCATGTCATCTGCTGGTGTTGGTCCACTGTGCTTCATTAAGTCCAGGGTCAACGCAGTCGTCTACTATTTCTATGGGGATGCTGACTTCATTTTCCAGCAGGACTTGGCACCTGCCCACACTGCCAAAAGCACCAAAACCTGGTTCAATGACCGTGGGATTACTGTGCTTGATTGGCCAGCAAACTCGCCTGACCTGAACCCCATAGAGAATCTATGGGGCATTGCCAAGAGAAAGAGGAGACATGAGACCGAACAATGCAGAAGAGCTGAAGGCCGCTATTGAAGTATCCCGATCTTCCTTAACAACTCAGCACTGCCACAGGCTGTTAGCTTCCATGCCACGTCGCATTGGGACAGTAATTGCTGCAAAAGGGTCCCAAACCAAGTACTGAGTACATACAGTATACATGCTTATACTTTTTAGAGTATACAATCCTTGTTTTATTGATTGCATGTAATATTCTAATTTTCTGAGATTGTGGATTTGGGGTTTTAATGAGCTGTAAGCCATAATCATCACAAGTATGACAAATCACGGCTTGAACTATCTTGCTTTGCATGTAATGAGTCTATCTCATATATTAGTTTCACCTTTTAAGTTGCATTAGTGAAATAAATGAACTTTTGCACAATATTCTAATTTTTCGAGTTTCACTTGTATAGGGGAATCATCAGATGAAACTGAATTATAATAATTATCTGAATCATTAGAAGACACAGAGTAGGAAGATAAGGAATCTTTAATCATAAATTGTTTAGGCTTAGAAACTCCTAATTTTGTCCTTTTTGGATTAAGGGTCTTTCTGGCAAATATTTTGCTTCCCCTGCCCGTGGGAAGGTGAGATTCAGATAATCTTTGTTTAGATTTGGAAATTCATTTTTTGCTAGCTTGTATAGCATTAGATGTATGTCTTCTTTTAACTGCTTTTTTAGAACTGGTAGTTCTATCTGCAAAAAGATCAGTTATTTTTGACATCCATTTAGACATGGATGAATCAATCGTGGATTGAACTTTGTTCTCATCAAGATCATTATTGACTGATTTTTGTGACATTTTATATAAATAAATGTTTTAAAATAGGTGTAGAGATAAAAATAAATAAATATGCAATACAATTTCTCTAAAAGGATATACTAAAATAATTAGATTGCAATATATGGAATATAAATATTTAAAGGGACAGTGAACACCAGAATTTTTGTTGTTTTAAAAGATAGATAATCCCTTAATTACCAATTCCCCAGTTTTGCATAACCAACAAAGTTATAATTATACACGTTTTACCTCTGTAATTACCTTGTATCTAAGCCTCAGTAGACTGCCTCCTTATTTCAGTTCTTTTGACAGACTTGCATTTTAGCCAATCGGAGCTAAATTCATGGTAAATTCACGTGCATGAGCTCAATGTTATCTATGTGAAACACGTGAACTAATGCTCTCTAGTGGTAAAAAACTATCAAAATGCATTTAGATTAGAGGCGGCCTTCAAGGTCTAAGAAATTGGCATATGAACCTCCTAGGTTTATCTTTCAACTAAGAATACCAAGAGAACAAAGCAAAATTGGTGATAAAAGTAAATTGAAAAGTTGTTTAAAATTACATGCCCTATTTGAAACATGAATGGTTTTTTTTTTTGGACTTGACTGTCCCTTTAAGTATAATAATATCTCAAAATGGCTACAAATTGCGATGTCTGAGGTAAGGATGGATGCGGATGAAGGCGGGAAAACAGGTGCTTGATGTCGCGAGACACTCCTACAAGATGGCGGCTGTCACGTGAGCAGACTAACAAGAAACAGAAAATGGAGGAGACAAATGCAGCAAAGATAACAGTGGTAAAGCGCAAGAGAAAAACAACAATAGCACATGTGAGGCTCAAGTTAAGTAACAAGGGGTAATAGAAAATAAAGTTATTGAAGAAACGAAAGGAAAATTAAAACGAAAAACAAAAGCTAATAAAAATGGTAAATCAAAGAAATGTACCTAAAAATATAACAATAAATGTAAAATAAAATGTAACTGAAAATACCATTTTAATATGATAAAACATAAGCATTGAAATTTTGTGTACTTATCTGTCAACAGCAGCAAAAGAAAGATGACGTTATATTTTGTATTGGACAGTTGGTGATTGTCACTTGTATCCTTATTGGTCAGTCTCTCATTTGCTCTACTGGTCATACTGTTTAAATTTAAAAAATTTAACTTTTTCTCTGTTATTTAAAATTTATGTATTTATTGATGTTCTCTATGTTATGAACTTTTAAAGGCTGCATTGATCAGTAAAAGAAGGAGAGAGCAAAATATGAAGTCTCTGTGTAATAAAATCAATATTTTACACACTTTTTAAATGTATCTTATCGGATGAACTAAGAGGCCAAAAGTCAGCAGGTCTTAGATTCGTTAAAAGCAAAAAGGAGCACGGATAGTATAAAAGTACAATTTTATTTTGTACACAGTGTCAATAGCGACGTGTTTCTCAGCTTAAAATCACAGCCTGATGAAACAGCTGTGATTATGAAGTTGCCGCTGTGTCCTACGGGCAACTGGGAAGGTCCCGTGCCGTTTGGTCTGGCACTCCGGTTGTGCCGCAACATCTGGTGAGAGGCTATTCAGTAGAGACTTTGGGTCTCCCTCTGTCACTTCTGTTCAAGATTGTACTGCTCTATGTGGCGCCTCTATTTCTCCCTTCTAGATCTCCTGCGAATCGATATCTGCTAAGAGAGCTGCCTTCCACCGTTCACGATTGCATCTCCTGTATGGTCCCGAGTGCAGCTCCTGTGAGGAATCTTCCATCCCCTTGTTGTATCTTAAATGTATCTAAATATTTACAGAGATATTTTATTTTACTCATGTAATGCAATATGGTGCAGTTTGACAAATTTAATTCTATTTTTCGGATTTTAAATTATTAATTTTTATTGTAAAGTATAAGTACAACATCCTAAAATTTGCTGTTTGCAAAGTTGAACTGATGCTAGTTTTGGAGCCATAAAGTGTGTGCTCCTAACACACAATACATAAAAGTTCAATTTAGACTTAATTTCCCTTTTAATTTTGAAGCAAACATTCTTTGAGATGCAAATGTCCTTTACAATACGGTGTAGATTTGTGTACCCTTTTAACTAAAAAGATAGATTTCAACATTTGCATGATGCAATCGCGATTTTTTTCCCCCCCAATTTTGAAATCGCAATATTCTAGACACTGCACACAAATCTTCCCTTTCCACCTCCTCGTGAAACCGCGCATGACTGTAAGGCCTTGTGCACTTTGGGAATTATTTACTTGTGAGACACAGCCATGTCCAAACGCCACCGGCGATGACTAGGCTGAGTGAGGACAAAGGGACAGTGGGAGGAGGTTATCGGGACTGGGGAGGCATGCTAGTATGTTGCTCTTTTTACCCTCTGAGTATTGGCTACCGGAGAGCATAGCACATATTTCTGTTGTGTGGTTAGTTTCATTGAGCCACTTTGAAAACTTATTCAAAGCAAAGTACCTCTCTCTGGCACCCAAAAGGCTATCTTTTATGTTCTTTTAATTTCAAATTATTTTGTCATTTAACCACATTTTGTGAAGTTAAAAACATCAATCCCATACTACATATATAATGTTGATAATCCACTAGTGGTAGTTATAAATGCTAAATCATTTAACCAGTGAATATTGCTAAAACTGAACTTTTCTTAATGTGATTGCTAGTATATATTTTTATTAAAATGTTTTTCTTCTGGGTGTGTGTGTGTGTGTAAAATATACACAATGTGCTTTAATTCACTGAATTTTTAAAGTAAATGTTAATTTATTTTTTTGAGCTGTGCGACTCCCCTGCCTCAAACAAGATTCTGTGTGTTAGACACTTTTCATTCTCATTGACCTTTAGTGGATAAGGGGTAGATTTTCAGATTTAAAATTTCATAAGCCTAACTCAAGTTTTTGAAGGTTCCTGAATAATTTGCCCCCTTAAAGGGACAGTAAAGTAATAATTAGACATACATGATTTAGACAGAGCATACCATTTTTAAACAACTGAATTTACTTCTATTATTTAATTTGCTTCCTTCTATTTGTTATCTTTTGCTGAAAGGTTTATCTAGAAAAGAACTTAGGTTCTAGCTGCTGATTGGTGGCAGTGTGTATGTGTATGCATATGTGTGTGTGTGTTTTTATATATATATATAAACAGACTTTCATTGGCTTACCCATGTGTTTAGTTAGAAACCAGTAGGGCACTGCTGCTCCTTCAACAAATGATACCAAGAGAATGAAGCAAATTTTATAATAGAAGTAAACTAGAAAGTTGTTTAAAATTGTATTTTCTACCTAAATCAGTTTTAAAGGTCCCCTATAGTGACCATTCAACTCTGTGTTTAACCCCCACAAAGGGTAAAACATATAGTAGAAGTACTACTTAGAAGCTGCAGAGAGCTACTAGTCCCAAGCAGATACGGCTAGTGAGCAATTCACAACCCAGCTGTGCGACTGCTGTTTGATTGTTCGCTGTGGCTGCTGAGCAGTACTTTGACTGTGTGTTTAACCCATGTAAATGGTTGCAGGTCGCTAGTAATATAATTACATGCACTAACACATTATAACATGTAACTTCCACGCCCTTTAGAGGTCCACAATAGACCTTAATTACAATAATTGTATAATCCCTACACAAAGTGCTCAAATCTCCCTTATTGTAAAAAATGCCCCCAGTCCAGTCACCAATATTATACTTATATATAGCTGGAAATTAAATATACAGGATTTTAATGTGCGTTGCCTAATAAGCACTGCGACAAGGACCTCCTTGAAATTGTGGATCTCATATAAAGCCCAAAAAAAACTTTAATGATTAAATCTCGATATGTTGCAAAGTCCATATGCAAATATAATTGTAGAATAATATAATTTGTAAGAAAAATATGTGGTTGAAAATCATTTGCAGTGAATAGTATCACCAGGTTCAGAGTTTCCTCTTTAGTGATAAAGGCCAGGCCTTTATGACAGCTGTCTTAATTTGTTGTTTGTTTGTGGGTTCGCCTTCAGTTTTGTCTTCAACTGGGTTGAGATTGGGTGACTGAATTGTCCATTCAAGAATATTCCACTTCTTTGCCTTGAGAAGCTCTTTGATTGCTTTTGCAGTATGTTTACAAGTTATATTTAAAAAATCGCAATTAAAATCACAATCGTGATATTTCATGGTCCATATATTTTTCCCATATCGCACAGCCCTAACGGCACCCATGACTAGAGGGAGGTGGGAAATAACTTCAATACTGTGCTTAGAAAATTCAGTGTTTAATGTCCCTTATTTTTATAAGGTGTTGAGAGTCCAGGAGACATTACACCTGGGATTCAACTCCTGGCCACTAGGAGCCAAGAGCGTTTAATCCATCCCAGCTCTCTGATATCTCACTATAATTATTGCATCCACATATTTATCTTATATGTTTATTTGCCTTCGAGGTTTGTCCTAATTTAAATGGAGCAGACTTAAGCTGTCCTCACTCTGTACAGATACTTTAGAAGGGAGATTCACAGATAATTTTATGTTCAATAAAATGTGTTTTGCAAACTTGTTCCTATTGGCAATGCTTGTTTGTGTCACATTTTGCGTACTAAGACCACTTTTGGATTCCTTTTTAAAGGGGCATGTCCACCCCTTTAAATGTCTCACAGGGAGATAACCTCTTCTTTTTCTCCAGATTTTTAAAGATTTTTCCTTCCTAAGATAGGGAGAGTAAACGGCTTCATTCCTTACTGTTGGGAAATACAACAACTGGCCACCAGGAGGAGGCAAAGACACCCCAGCCAAAGGCTTAAATATCCCTCCCACTTCCTCATTAACCCAATCATTCCTTGCCTTTCGTCACGTTAGGAGGTGGCAGAGAAGTAGTCATGTCAACCTCTCAGTGAGAGTATTGATGAAAGTTAGAGTCTGGAGAAGCAGGGAAAGTTTTTTTTTCTGCGAAACCATCAAGACTACTGCTAACAGCTCCTAAGCAATCCGTGTTGAGGAGTTTCACTGCCTGCTTTCGCTGACTCAAGTCCATGTCAGGAGCGCTGCTATAAGACTGTCACACTTGAGAGGCTGTGTTCTGTTCCACAGCATGGATCCTGGAGGTAAGATAATTTCAATTTTCACATAAAACGCTATATCAGGGTCACAGTGTGGCTCCTTTATACCTTGATAGTATCCAGGGTTAATATACTCTGAAGGGGGTTTATTGAAAAGTTGGGGTTAATTAATTATTGTATTAATTATTTACATTCTGCTTTGTGTGATTTTTCTTTTCCTGGGCTGATAGACTGTGTGTTTTTGGCTGGAACAAACCGGTTTCACTTTTAAGTTTCACTTTTGTTTTTGAAAGTGTTGCACATCTCCTATTACTTGCTGTACTTGTAATAACAAGGGAAGTACTGTCTTGCACTCCATGTGACCGCGTGTGGTCTATGTTCATTTTCTCCATTCCGGCTGAGACTTGAACCTGAGGAGAGCGTTTCTTCTTTTAACTGTCTGGGTCTAGGAGGTGAAGAGTACCCCAGCCATTGAGAGTATAAAGGTGCAGTTTTCTATAATAATAATAAAAAAAGGTTTTATGGGGTATAACCTGAGCTATGGAGGACTCTGACGTGTTAGAAGGTACTCCTTCTGTACTAAATCATACCTGTTTATATTGTGAGGAGGCCGTGGTTTTCCTGCCCACTCAATTATGTTCCAAATGCCTTAACACCGTTATAAAGTCTAAGAAGGGAGACAAGCCTGCTAAGGCTCTTAGTCCCTCTGAGCCGTCTAGATTACTACCCTTGCTACATTATCCACTCCACATGCCCCTAGTAGCACATCTAATCCTCCATCCGGAGTGGGCCTTCTTCCTGCGGACTTTGCCTCTCAGTTACAAATGGTGGTGTCTGCGTCCCTCAGTGCAATACCTCGCTCTAACAAACGCAAGAGAAAGGTTAAACATAACTCTCCTTGCCCGGAGTCAACTAAATATTTATCTGTTGATGAGTTAACCTTTGTAGCTTCAGAGGGTGAACTTTCTGGGTCGGAGTCCTTGGCGTCCTTTAGATTTAAAATTGAGCACTCGCGTTTTTTATTAAAGGAGGTTCCTTCTACGTTAGAGGTTCCAGAGGCTGCGCTGCCTGAAGAACCTATGATACCTAAATTAGACAGAGTTTATGAAGACAGGAAAGTTCCTCTGACTTTTCCTGTGCCGGTTAAGATGGCGAAAATTATTAAGAACAAATGGGAAAGAATTGGTTCTTCCTTTTCCCCCTCGTCTACTTTTAAAAGTTGTTCCTGGACTCTTAACTGAATTTGTGGGGCTCCATTCCTAAGGTGGATGGTGCTCTCTCTACACGTGCTAAACATACTACTATACCTTTTGAGGATAGTTCTTCGTTCAGAGAGCCGATGGATAAGAAAATGAAAACCTTTCTGAGAAAGATGTTTCAACATATGGGATTTTTGTTTCAACGGTTGCCGGAGTGGCTACCTACTGGTACAACTCTTTGTCAGAACTCATTGAGGTGGAGTCTCCCCTCGAGGATCTTAAAGACAGAATTAAAGCTCTGAGAATTGCTAATTCTTTTATCTGTTATGCGAACATGCAAATATTAGCCTAAATGCAAAGGCCTCTGGCTTTTGCAGTCCTAGCCCGCCAGGCGCTCTGGTTGAAGTCTTGGTCTGCAGATATGACTTCTAAGTCCAGACTCCTTTCTCTTTCCTTTAAGGGAAAGATTTTTATTTGGTCCAGGCCTGGACTCCATTATTTCTACGGTTACCGGAGGCAAGTGTGCCTTCCTACCGCAAGATAAGAAGAACAAGTCTAAGGGACGACAATCTTCTAATTTTCGTTCTGACAAATATCAACGACAACAATCCTTCTCCAAGCCTGAGCAACCTAAGAGTACTTGGAAGCCGGCTCAGTCCTGGAATAAATCCAAGCAGGATAAGAAGCCTGCAGAAAACAAATTGGCATGAAGGAGCGGCCCCCAATCCGCGATCGGATCGTGTAGGGGGCAGACTGTCTCTTTTTTTCAGACTCCTGGTTCAAGGACGTACAGGATCCGTGGGTCCTGGAGGTGGTATCTTAGGGATAGAAGATAGGCTTCAAATCTCATCCGCCAAGGGGCAGATTCCTTCTCTCAAATCTGTCTACCAGACCAGAATATAGGGATGCTTTATTTTTATTCAAACCTTTTCGTGGTCCCAAAGAAGGAGGGAACTCTCCGCCCAATTCTGGACCTAAAGTGCTTAAACAAATTTCTCAGTGTCCCTTCCTTCAAGATGGAGACGATAAGGTCCATCCTTCCTTTAATTGAGGAAGGCCAGTTTATGACCACTATAGATCTGAAGGACGCTTACCTTAATGTTCCAATCCACAGGGGACACTTTCAGTTCCTGAGGTTTTCATTCCTGGACCAACACTTCCAGTTCATTGCCCTTCCGTTTGACCTAGCTACTGCTCCAAGAATCTTTACGAAGGTTCTGGGGGCTCTTCTAGCCGTTTCGTCTTGAGGAAGAATTCTCAGATTGCCTTCTCAGTCTTCTTCGATCACATGGATGGAAGATAAACTTGGAAGAGGGTTCTCTTATCCCAAGTACCAGGGTGGAATTCCTGGGTACTATAATAGACTCCATATCCATGAGGATATTTCTAACAGAGCAGAGACTTTTGCAAGCTAACTTTGGCATGTCTTGCCCTCCGGACCTCCTTAAATCCCTCTGTGGCTCAGTGTATGGAGGTGATTGGTCTCATGGTTTCCTGCATGGACATCATTCCTTTTGCCAGTTTCCGTCTCAGACCTTTACAACTGTGTATGCTGAGGCAGTGGAACGGTGATCATTCAAATATGTCTCAACAGATTGTATTAGACAGCCGGTTGAGAGAATCGCTCTCTTGGTGGCTCTGTCCAGATGATCTGTCCCGAGGGACATGCTTCTTAAGACCATCCTGGGAGATTGTGACTATGGACACAAGCCTATTCGGATGGGGAGCTGTTTGGAGTGCCAGGAAGGCACAGGGGTTGTGGACTCAGGAGTCCTCCCTCCCAATCAATATTTTGGAACTACGGGCAATCTTTAAGGCCTTGAAGGCTTGGCCACTTCTGGGTTAGTCCCAATTTATCAGATTCCAATCAGACAATATAACCTTGGTGGCTTACATCAACCATCAGGGGGGAACGAGAAGTTCCTTGGCGATGAAGGAAGTATCTCCAGATTCTGGAGTGGGTAGAGACCCACAGCTGTTCGCTAGGAGGCGCTTTTTCTCAGCAGGCAATCCTTCCACCCAGGGGAATGGTCTCTTCATCCTGAGGTGTTTGCAGAGATAGATAGAGATAGATCTCATGGCGTCCCGTCTCAATACCAAGCTACCCAGGTATGGGTTGAGGTTGAGGGATCCCCAAGCGGATCTAATAGTTGCACTAACAGTGCCCTGGAGGTTCAAATTCATATATCTTTTTCCTCCATTACCGCTTCTTCCTCGAGTGGTGGCCCGCATCAAGCAGGAGTGGGTATCAGTAATCCCGATTGCTCCATCATGGCCGCGAAGGACATGGTTCGCGGATCTAGTGGCGATGTCCTCATCTCCTCCGTGGAAGTGACCTTGTCACAGAGACCTGCTGATACAAGGTCCATTTGTTCATCAAAATCTAGATTCTCTGAGGCTGAATGCGTGGAGATTGAACACTTAGTCTTAGCCAAGAGAGGTTTCTCTCAGAGTGTCATTGATACTCTTATTCAACTCGGTGTATCTACCACAAGGTGTGGAGGACCTGCTTATTCTGGTGTGAAGAGCATGGTTTTTCCTAATACAGAGTTAAGGTTGCCAGGATCTTATCTTTTCTCAAGGATGGGCTGGAGAAGGGCCTTCCTGCTAGTTCCCTGAGGAGAGATTTCTGCCCTGTCGGTTTTATTGCACAAGAGACTGGCTGAGCTTCCAGACGTGCAGTCCTTTGTTAAGGCTTTAATTAGGATCAGACCTGTGTTTAGATCTGGGGCTCCTCCTTGGAGCCTAAATCTTGTTCTTCAGGTTTTGCAACAGGTTCCGTTTGAGCCTCTGCATTCCGTTGACATTAAATTGTTATCTTGGAAGGTTCTCTATTTATTGGCTATTGCCTCTGCGCGCAGAGTTTCTGAGATCTCTGCTTTGCAATGTGAGCCCCCTTATCTGATTTTTCATGCAGATAAGGCAGTTTTACATACTAAATTTAGGTTTTCTTCCTAAGGTTGTGTCAGATCGCAACATCAATCAGGGGATTATGGTTCCTTCCTTGTGTCCTAATCCTCCTTCGTCGTCGGAATGCTTACTTCACAATTTGGATGTGGTTCGTACCTTTTAAGTTCTATCTTCAGGCTACTAAGGAGTTTAGACAATCTCCCTCTTTGTTTGTTTATTCGGGGAAGTGTAAGGGGCAGAAGGCTACTTCGACTTCCCTATCTTATTGGTTAAGGAGTGTCATCCGCTTAGCTTACGAGACAGCGGGACATCATCCTCCTGAGAGGATAACGGCTCGTTCCACTAGAGCAGTGGCTTCCTCTTTGAGAACAAGGCCTCTATGGATCAGATTTGTAAGGAGGCTACCTGGTCCTCCTTATACACTTTTTCAAAATTTTACAAGTTTGATGTTTTTGCTTCGGCTGAAGCAGCTTTCGGGAGAAACGTTTTGCAGGCTGTGGTGCCCTCAGAATAGGGTCCGCCTCTTCCTTTTTGTTCCCTCCCGTTGTTCATTCAGTGTCCTCTGGAGCTTGGGTATAGTTTTTCCAACAGTAAGGAATGAAGCTGTGGACTCTCCCTATCTTAGAAAGGAAATCATAATTTTTGCTTACCAGATAAATTCCTTTCCTTCCGGATAGGGAGAGTCCACGGCCCCTGCATGTTTTTCTTGTCTATGGGCGGTCCCCTATTATTTATTTTATTCTTCTGGCACTATTTATACACTAATATTTCTCCTACTTTTCCTTGTTCCCTCAGCAGAATGACTGGGGTAATGATGAAGTGGGAGGGATATTTAAGCTTTTGGCTGGGGTGTCTTTGCCTCCTCCTGGTGGCCAGGTGTTGTATTTCCCAACAGTAAGGAATGAAGCAATGGACTCTCCCTATCCGGAAGAAAAGGAATTTATCTGGTAAGCATAAATTATGTTTTTTTGCTACTCCATTACTGTGGTTTTGGCGATTATGCCTTCCTTCAAGTAAACACAATGAGACTTCTACTTACACTTTAGTTGATGTGTCTGCCACTAATGTTTTCTGTCAGCAGTAAGACAGCTCACAAATCTTTTAAAAGATTAGATTTAGACAACTTGGATTTTTCTTCTGAAAGTTAATTACTTTCTAAAGAACAGTATTCTAATCTAAAACAAAGCCATGAGTCATTTATTTTATGTTTAAAGTTAAATTTTGACAATCTTACTGCAAGATTTTTTTATTTTTTTTTAATTTTTTTTAAAAACAATTTTGGAAGTTCAGATTTCTAATTCGGTGGTAGTAAAATAAGTTAAACAACTTGACTTGATTTTTTTAAGACCTCTACTAAGTTTAGGAAAATATGTTTCTGCTGCCTGTATATTAAAGGGACAGTCAAGTCCAAAAAAACTTTTCATGATTTAAATGGGACAATTTTATACAACTTCCCAATTTACTTTTATCACCAATTTTGCTTTGTTCTCTTTGTATTCTTAGTTGAAAGCTAAACCTAGAAGGTTCATATGCTAATTTCTTAGACCTTGAAGACTGCCTCTAATCTGAATGCATTTTGACCACTAGAGGGCATTAGTTCATGTGTTTCATATAGATAACATTGAGCTCATGCACGTGAAGTGACCTAGGAGTGAGCACTGATTGACTAAAATGCAAGTCTGTTAAATGAACTGAAATAAGTGGGTAATTTGCAGAGGCTTAGATACAAGGTAATTACAGAGGTAAAATGTGTATTATTATAACTGTTGGTTATGCAAAACTGGGGAATGAGTAATAAAGGGATTATCTTTCTTTTTAAACAATAACAATTCTGGTGTTGACTGTCCCATTAAGTTGAGCTTTAGGAATTGTTTCCAAAAGTGGATGCCGCAGTTTCTACTTTCGTTAAACGTACATTATTCCTTTAAAAGATAATACTGTTTTTCAATCATGATGGGCAGTAAATAAGAATCCTTTTTCTTTGAGTGTCATTTCATTAAAGGGACAGTCTACTTAAACATTTTTATTGTTTGAAAAAATAGATAATCCCGTAATTACCCATTTCCAAGTTTTGCATAACCAACACCGTTATATTAACACTTTTTATCTATGTAATTCCCTTTTATCTAAGCCTCTGCAGACTGCCCCCTTATCTTGTTTTTTTTTTTTTTTTTTACAGACTTTTATTTAAGCCAATCTGTGCTGACTTGTGAATAACTCCACATAAACTAGCGCTGTCTGGGTGTCAAAAGCTAATAAAATGGCCCGTAGTGTCTTCAAGGGACATTAAAGTCAAAATATAACTTTCATTTTTTCAGGTAGATCAATGCTCTATCTGAATCACGAAAAACAAAAAAAAAATAAAAAAAAAATTGCATGATCTACCTGAAAAAATTAGTTACATTTTTTTTTTTTAAAGTAATTTTTATTGAGGTTTACAAACATAAATGACATCTAGTTTGCACAGTACAAAATACTTATCTAATAAAACAGAAAGGTCATAGGCAGTTACACACATGTTAGCATATCAAATTACAAATTTAAACATTACATCTAGCGCTGCGGAATTTGTTGTAGCGCTGCGGAATCTGTTGGAGCTCTACAAATAACCGATATTAATAATAATAATATGTAGGTGTATCCATAGATTTCAAACTGGCCACTCTTGGGCCTTCAAAGTGGCACAATATTTAGCAATAGATCTAATTTATAGACTATATTACAACCAATGGTCCATGCCTAAACCTATATATTAAGGGCATTCCAGGACTAACCCATTAATATTACAAAATGCAATGCCATTTATGACTCAATAACAGCAAACTACAAATAAACCTCTTTTTCTTTATATTAGTATATCAAAGAGCCCCTCCAAAATAAATTAAGAGAAAAAAAAATTAGAAATAAAATACACCCCGGCTAAGAGTTAGTGGCCACTCCTGGACCACGGATGTTAGATATAGGTGAGAGGTGAGGATTGGGAGAAATGTTAATAGGGACACTTGGACCCAATGCTATGGCAGGATACTCTTTACAATGAAGCAGCATAACAGGGCCACTTTTGGACCCTTTATATAAAATGTCAAGCAGAAAGCTATATTCAAATAACAAAAAGATTACTCTATAATATTGAGTATTACATTATCGAGAGAAACAGGGCCACTCTTGGATCCCAAATACTCTATAGAGATATTTCTGCATTTATATAAAAAAAAAAAAAAATAGTGCAAACTTTAATGCCATTCTAGGGAACCCTTCTAACTTTGAACTAACCCATAATCTAAGAAACTTAGCCCAAATAAAATAACATGGCTCCTCATAGTCCACCTCCATTAAGGTTATATAGGATGGGCATTCTATGGGGTTATAAGAATGATATATTTGCTCTCTATTAAGGTATTATTTATACAGATTGTAAGTGTTTAATAGGTAATTTAGATTATATACTCTCTGTTAAGAACTATTTTGCCTCATCTAAACATGCCTATCCTAACAACAGTAAAATAGCTTTGCACATGCAACCCCACATTGATAAATTGTCCATTCTCTATTAGAGTAGCATATCTACAGAGCTGGACAAATATATTTCTCTCAAGGGCAAGAAAAATCATCATACACATATATGTTGTCATAGATATAAAGCATCGCTACAATAAGTAACCTTTATACAGCTTGCAGGTTTCTAATAGGTGATTTAGGTTATATACTCTCTGTTAAGACTTGTGTTGCCTCGTCTAAACATGTTTATCATAGCAATAATTAAATAGTTTTGTACTTGCAACCCTACGTTGAATAAAACGCAGAAAACTTTTAAGATTCTTAAGGACTATATAGACTACACATTCTCTATTAGAGTAGCATATCAACATAGCTGGGCAAATATTTCTCTCAAAGGTAATAAAAAAACATATTATCATAGATATAAAGAACTTTTAAATACTAGTTTTCTCCTTTGTCTAGTAAGGCCACATCAGGGCCGCAATGAACACTACCTTCTAATCTGGGGATACAGGCATCTTTTGGACCTGCAAAATATGCGTTGGAGGAGGAGGACTGCCTTTCTTGAAACAAATACAGCGCCCTTAACTACTAGTAAAGTTCCAGGCCCTAATAAGTACCTATATCTTACTAAGAAGCTGGGGTTTGGGCATATCTGTCTTGGGTAACCATCTTACCCCTTGCCTTATGGGATAGGAAATAGGCACACATCTAGGTATGGGTCCGCGGGCCGATCAATAGGTAGATAGAAACTGACCTGACCGCAAACCCAAGGGCCCAACAGTATTAAATACATTAATTAAGAGCTTCGTTATCAGGTATAGCAGTTCTCAGGACAATGTGTGAAGTCCAAATTCAAGGAGAGGTGCAGTTCTGGAGTAGGACTAAGTCGGACCTGGTAATGCGGAGTCCACTGTTATGCCTTTTACTTTATCCAACCCCAACTCTTCTAGTGATGCTCAAGTCCAGGAAGCCTCCGAATATCCAATGCATCCATTTGGGAGCCGAATCTATCTTGAGATCCAGCATGCGCCCTAGGCCGTTCCAAGGCAACAGGATAATAGTGGGCTACTAGCGCCCAGTGCTCCATCGCAAAGCCGTTCGCTGGGGAGCCGACCGGTCTCCCCCACGTCTCCAGGTAAGCAGCAGCCCCCGGATATCTCCAACAGAGTAACCGCTATGGGCCTCTGCTATTTCTTGTTTGCTGGCGGTAGTCGTTTCAATCGTGTTTGTCTTCTCAGGCAAATCGTATACCTTGGAAGCTCCTAAGTTGCTGGCGTCTCCCAGACTGTCCTCTCCAGGGCCAGCGTCCTGCTGTTCCCTCTCCAGAAAAGTAGCTCTGGTAAGTGCGCTCTCCTCCCACGGCTGTTGAGCGCCGCTCAGGGTATATGAAACTGTCACTTCTGCCATGCTAAGCCCAGGAGGCTTCTTCATAGGAGCCCCAACTAGTTCCATGAAGCAGTCGAATCTGTAGTGCATCTGCTGCTCAGATTCAGCGAATAGGGCTAATATCTTAGAATAAAAGTCCTCCTCCAGATTGAGAGTGTTGGGCAGAGGATCACAGTATCCTCTGCTTACCCGGTTCCCCGGGGGGGGGGGGGGGGGGGGAGCTGAGATCTCTCTCCTTGTGAGCCGCCAGAGACACTCAGCGGTCCAGTCTTTGAAGTCCTGCTGTTTTGAGATTTTTTTTTTATATGATTACATTCAGCTAGGTGTCCTCTGCGTCGTGAGATATTAATTCTTGCTGGATGGTTGTTCAATCTTCAGATTACAGGCGGAATGTAAATCTGTATGACAGAGCTCCCAGTTTAGCGGCCATCTTGGACCATAGCCCGGACACGCCCCCGAAAGTTACATTTTGACTTTAATGTCCTTTGAATTGTAAAGTTGTTTAAACCTTCATGATCTATCCAATTTGTTCAATTCTGACTTTAATGTCCCTTTAAAGGGACACTGTACACTAGATTTTTCTTTGCATAAAAGTTTTGCAGATGACCAATTTTATATAGCTCATCTTGGAATGTTTTTATAACCATGTATAGTTTTGCTTATTTTTTTAATAACATTGTCCTGATTTTCAGACGAGCCCCAAAGTATCAGATGTAGACTTAAAGGGACATGAAACCCAAAACTTTCATTTAGGATTCAGATAGAGAATACAATTTTAAACAACTTTCTAATGTACTTCTATTATCTAATTTTTTTAATCTCTTGGTATCATTTGTTGAAGGAGCAGCAATGCATTACTGGTTTCTAACTGAACACATGGGTGAGCCAATGACAATCAGTGGGTGTGTGTGTGTGTGTGTGTGTATGTATGTAGTTGTTTAAAAGTGCATGCTCTATCTGAATCATGAAAGAAACATTTTGGGTTTCGTGTCCCTTTAAGTCTACAGACTCCTGCTTGCTCCTGTTTGTGCTATGGATCTTTTCATATGCAGGGAAAGGGGAGTGTCTGCTCTTTCTGTTTTCCCAGCCCCTTTTACTGGGTATCCCAGCCTAACCACATCAACAGTTCTAAACTGGGAGCTTCTAAGTAAGTTTGTAAAATGTTTTACACTAGATTTTTATATCAGAATCTGTGCATATTCTTCTTTATAGTAGTGTCTATTACATGCAGTTATATGACAATTGATGTATACTGTCCCTTTAATTCTATTTTCTACCTAAAGTGGAATCTACTGAAAATATTAAGAGCTTGTAGTTCGCTACTTTTATCACAATTCTCACAAATTTTAATGAGACGTTTACACAATTTAGACATTATCAGGTCTTTTAAGTTTCATTTACAAGCCACAAAATACTTTTTTAAAAAAAAATAAATATATAAAATACTGTAGGAGTTATGCTTTTTTAAAAATTTTTTAGAATTTCTCTTGCTTTATTTAAAGGGACTGTAATCAACCTGTAATTCCTGTTTATGTTGTGTTGCTTTAGAAAAACATATGAGCCAAATACAAATGTAACAACCTTTTTACTGCAATTATTTATCAACAGCTAAACTCCGCCCACCATTTGCCTTATTTGGAGAAGCTGATCTGGGCTTTAGCTTCAAATTACATGAAAAAGGGGCAAAATAAATAATGAAAATATATTGTAAAGTTGTTTGATTACACATAAGTAAACTTTTTAAATAACAATCTTAAGGTGTTTACTTTCCCTTTAAAGGGACACTGAATCCAAAAATTTTCTTTCGTGATTCAGATAGAGCATGACATTTTAAGCAACTTTCTAATTTACTCCTATTATTAAATTTTCTTTATTCTCTTGGTATCTTTATTTGAAATGCAAGAATGTAAGTTAAGATGCCGGACCATTTTTAGTGAACAACCTGGGTTGTCCTTGCTGATTGGTGGATAAATTCATCAACCAATAAAAAATTGCTGTCCATAGTTGTCCACAAATAGTTTGCTGTCCACAAAAAAAAAGCTTGGATGCCTTCTTTTTCAAATAAAGATAGCAAGAGAATGAAGAAAATTGATAATAGGAGTAAATTATAAAGTTGCTTAAAATTACACCCTCTATCCGAATCGCGAAAGAAAAAAAATTGTGTTCAGTGTCCCTTTAAGTTCAGGCAGGAGTTCCTTGCAAGAAGGCGATACCAAAGCCAGATCATTCCTTACAAAACAATATATATATATATATATATATATATATATATATATATATATTTTTATATAGAAATTAGCCTTTTTAACGCAGGTTTTATTTTATAAATGCTGTTATTTTGCATATAGCCTCTAACATTTTAGTCTGTTTCCAGTTTTATATAATCAGATCAATTTTCATTAAGTTGACAGCTATACACTGACAATTGTTTGATGGTCAAGGGCACCTAGAGGTGGGGGACTGTATTGTCTCTGGCATCCCCTCTAATCGAATGATAATTGGTGTTCTAAAATGTCAGTGATTACTGTACTTCTTATATTTTCATTGACGTTTTTTTCATTGGGAAAAAAAGTATTGGTTAAAATGTGTAATGACCTCTTTTTGCTCTTAGTACTATGTGTATGATAAGGTCAATGGCTGAACTTCATTATGACTTCAGGCATTTTACACTGTCAATGAAATTGATGTGAACTGATGAGAAACATTTCATATAAAGAGCAATACCATATATTGTTATAGTTCTTTTAATTAATTCTTTATTTTCAAATACTTAGTTTTATTAATTAAAGGACCATTAAAGGGATACTGAACCCAACTTTTTCTTTCATGATTCAGAAAGAGCATGAATTTTAAGCAACTTTCTAATTTACTCCTATTAACAATTTTTCTACCTTCTCTTGCTATCTTGATTTGAAAAGCAGGAATGTAAGTTTAGAAGCTGGCCCATTTTTGGTTAGGCACTTGGGTTACGCTTGCTGATTGGTGGCTAAAAAAAATCACAATAGGAGTAAATTAGAAAGTTGCTTAAAATTGCCTGCTCTATCTGAATTATGAAAGAGAAAAATGTGGGTGTAGTATCCCTTTAAAGGGACACTGAACCCAAATTTTTTCATTCGTGATTCAGATAGAGCATGAAATTTTAAGCAACTTTCTAATTTACTCCTATTATCAAATTTTCTTCATTCTCTTGGTATCTTTATTTGAAATGTAAGAATGTGAGTTTAGATGCCGGTCCATTTTTGGTGAACAACCTGGGTTGTTCTTGCTGATTGGTGGATAAATTCATCCACCAATAAAAAAGTGCTGTCCACAGGTCTGAACCAAAAGAAAGCTTAGATGCTTTCTTTTAAAATAAAGATAGCAAGAGAATGAAGAAAAAATTATAATAGGAGTAAATTAGAAAGTTGCTTAAAATGACATGATCTATCGTAATCATGAAAGAAAAAATTTGGGTTCAGTGTCCCTTTAAGTTAAGATTCCAAGGAAGAGAAATAGGCTTGATAGCAGGTTTAATTCTGACCAAAGCCTGAAAAAAAATCAATGAACATCAGGAAGTTAAGCAATCTTTCTGTGGAACAAAACTGAGAGCTGAAATCTGCCCTTTCAGAGAACTGGCAGATAAACCCTTATCTACAAATGCATATGAGGCCACTTTTGGACCTCTTAACACTGCTGGAAATATGAAGCTACAAGGGGCCATCATGGGCTTTAGGAGAGTACTCTTGAGTCTCAGACTTAGTTTGAATTTTAAACTAGCAGTATATTTTTTTTTTGTCTGACAAATTTTAAAGTATCATTCCTGTATCTCCTGTGTCATGTGACAGCTGTCTGCCAATCACAGACTTTTATATATATATATATATATATATATATATATATATTAGGTATTTAACCTGTGAACTCTTGGACTTGTTTAGTTAGGAGCTGGTACCTCAAAAAGTGCAAGCATAAGATCGTACATACCTCTCCAGAGGCTCAACGATCAAAGGATCACTGTGTTGACGACTTGCAATGTTCACGCCAGGCGTAATGTTATCGCTGTACAAATGACTGCCAATGTTATTGTTATAGGAAAGTATAGGTCTTGCTACCTTAGAACATTTTGAAATGTTCTCCAATTCTTGCTAATGTCAGCAGCTTGGAGGGGGCATATTTTCAAAAGATGTTTACATAACCTGTGTGATTCATAAAATAAATAATACGTTGATAATAACTCCATTTCAACTGGGGCATTATGGGTATACTGTGAGTGTGTATACGGTGCATTGTTTGCACTGTAAAAATTGTATTACATATTTCTCCAACATTGGTGTGTCCGGTCCACGGCGTCATCCATAACTTGTGGGAATATTCTCTTCCCCAACAGGAAATGGCAAAGAGCACAGCAAAAGCTGTCCATATAGTCCCTCCCAGGCTCCGCTCCCCCAGTCATTCTCTTTGCCGCTCTGAACAAGTAGCATCTACACAGAGATGGTGAAGAGTATGTGGTGTTTAGTTGTAGTTTTTTATTCTTCTATCAAGAGTTTGTTATTTTAAAATAGTGCTGGTATGTACTATTTACTCTGAAACAGAAAGAGATGAAGAGTTCTGTTTAAAAGAGGAGTATGATTTTAGCAGCAGTAACTAAAATCAATTGCTGTTCCCACGCAGGACTGTTGAGCTGAGAGAACTTCAGTTGGGGGGAACAGTTTGTAGACTTTTCTGCTCAAGGTATGACTAGCCATTTTTCTAACAAGACTGTGTAATGCTGGAAGGCTGTCATTTTTCCCTCATGGGGATCGGTAAGCCATTTTCTTAGACTTAGAAAGAATAAAGGGCTTATTATGGGCTATTAACTGGTGGACACTCTTAAGGGCTAAATCGATTGTTTATTGAAGTTATTTTTGAAAGTTTGAAGTAATTTTCACACTTTTATTGTTTGGGGAATGTTTTTATCGCCAGGCACTAGTTTAGACACCTTCCCAGTCAGGAAGGGCCTTTCACTATAGTAGGCAGAGCCTCATTTTCACGCCATTATTGCGCAGTTACTTTTGAGTACAGTGCATGCAGCTGCATGTGTGAGGGTCTGGTATCCACTGAAAACGTTCCTAGAAGGCTTGAATTGGTATCGTATACCCCCTGGGATTGGTGAAGTCACAACAAAGGCTGTGGCTGGGACTGTAGTGGGGTTAAAATTGCAAACGGCTCCGGTTTCCACATTTTAAGGGTTAACAGCTTGAAAATTAGGGTGCAATACTTTGAATGCATTAAGACACTGTGGTGAAAGATTGGATAATTCCTTCATAGTTTTTCACATATTCAGTAATAAAGTGTGCCCTGTTTAACATTTAAAGAGACAGTAACGGTTTTGTTTAAAAACGGTTTTTGTGCTTTATTAACCAGTTTAAGCCTGTTTAACATGTCTGTACCTTCAGATAGATCATGTTCTGTATGTATGGAAGCCAATGTGGTTCCCCCTTCAAATATATGTGATAATTGTGCCATAGCGTCCAAACATAGTAAGGACAGTACAGTCACAAATAGTAAGGTTGCCCAGGATGATTCCTCAGATGAAGGAAGTAGAGATAGTTCTACATCATCTCCTTCTGTGTCTATACCAGTTATGCCCGCGCAGGCGACCCCTAGTACTTCTAGCACGCCAATGCTTGTTACTATGCAACAATTGACGGCAGTAATGGATAACTCCATAGCTAATATTTTATCCAAAATGCCAGCATTTCAGAGAAAGCGCGATTGCTCTGTTTTAAACACTGTAGAGCAGGAGGGCGCTGATGATAATTTTTCTGTCATACCCTCACACCAGTCTGAAGTGGCAGTGAGGGAGGGTTTGTCAGATGGAGAAATTTCTGATACAGGAAGAATTTCTCAGCAGGCAGAACCTGATGTTGTGACATTTAAATTTAAATTAGAGCATCTCCGCGCATTACTTAAGGAGGTGCTATCTACTCTGGATGATTGTGACAATCTGGTCATCCCAGAAAAATTGTGCAAGATGGACAAGTTCCTAGAGGTCCCGGTGCACCCTGATGCCTTTCCGATACCTAAACGGGTGGCGGACATAGTGAATAAGGAGTGGGAGAAGCCAGGCATACCTTTTTGTCCCTCCTCCTATATTTAAAAAATTGTTCCCTATGGTCGACCCCAGGAAGGACTTATGGCAAACAGTCCCTAAGGTCGAGGGGGCGGTTTCTACACTAGCCAAGCGCACGACCATTCTCATTGAGGACAATTGTGCTTTCAAAGATCCTATGGATAAAAAATTGGAGGGTTTGCTTAAAAAGATTTTTGTACAGCAATGTTACCTCCTTCAACCTATTTCGTGCATTATTCCTGTCACTACAGCGGCGTGGTTCTGGTTCGAGGAACTGGAAAAGTCGCTCAGTAGGGAGACTCCGTATGAGGAAGTCAAGGACAGAATTCACGCACTTAAGTTAGCTAATTCCTTTATTTTAGACGCCGCTTTGCAGTTAGCGAGGTTAGCGGCGAAAAATTCAGGGTTTGCAATTGTGGCGCGCAGAGCGCTCTGGCTAAAGTCTTGGTCGGCGGATGTATCTTCCAAGACAAAATTGCTTAATATCCCTTTCAAAGGTAAGACCCTTTTTGGGCCAGAATTGAAAGAGATTATTTCAGACATCACTGGGGGAAAGGGCCATGCCCTCCCACAAGATAGACCTTTCAAGGCTAAGAATAAGTCCAATTTTCGTTCCTTTCGCAATTTCAGGAACGGACCGGCTTCCAACTCTGCAGCCTCTAGACAAGAGGTTAACGCTTCCCAGACTAAACCAGCTTGGAAACCAATGCAAGGCTGGAACAAGGGTAAACAGGCCAAGAAGCCTGCTGCTGCTACCAAGACAGCATGAAGGGGTAGCCCCCGATCCGGGACCGGATCTAGTAGGGGGCAGACTCTCTCTCTTTGCTCAGGCTTGGGCAAGAGATGTTCAGGATCCCTGGGCACTAGAAATAGTCTCTCAGGGTTATCTTCTAGAATTCAAGGAACTACCCCCAAGGGGAAGGTTCCACATGTCTCACTTATCTTCAAACCAAATAAAGAGACAGGCATTCTTACATTGTGTAGAAGACCTGTTAAAGATGGGAGTGATACACCCAGTTCCAACTGGAACAAGGTCAGGGGTTTTACTCAAATCTGTTTGTAGTTCCCAAAAAGAGGGAACTTTCAGACCAATTCTGGATTTAAAAATTCTAAACAAATTTCTCAGAGTTCCATCGTTCAAAATGGAAACCATTCGAACAATTTTACCTACAATCCAGGAGGGTCAATTTATGACTACCGTGGATTTAAAGGATGCGTATCTACATATTCCTATTCACAAAGATCATCATCAGTTCCTAAGGTTCGCCTTTCTGGACAAACATTATCAGTTCGTGGCTCTCCCATTCGGGCTAGCCACTGCTCCAAGAATTTTCACAAAGGTGCTCGGGTCCCTTCTAGCGGTTCTAAGACCAAGGGGTATTGCAGTTGCCCCTTATCTGGACGACATTCTAATCCAAGCGTCGTCTCTTTCCAAAGCAAAGGCTCATACAGACATTGTTCTAGCCTTTCTCAGATCTCACGGGTGGAAGGTGAACATAGAAAAGAGTTCCCTGTCTCCGTCGACAAGAGTTCCCTTTTTGGGAACAATAATAGATTCTTTAGAAATGAAGATCTTCCTGACAGAAGTCAGAAAGTCAAAGCTTCTAAACGCTTGTCAAGTTCTTCACTCGATTCTGCAGCCTTCCATAGCTCAGTGCATGGAAGTAGTAGGGTTGATGGTTGCAGCAATGGACATAGTTCCTTTTGCTCGAATTCATCTAAGACCATTACAACTGTGCATGCTCAAGCAGTGGAATGGGGACTATACTGACTTGTCTCGAAAGATTCAAGTAGACCAAATGACCAGAGACTCACTCCGTTGGTGGTTGTCCCAGGATCACCTGTCTCAGGGAATGAGTTTCCGCAGACCAGAGTGGGTCATTGTCACGACCGACACCAGTCTATTAGGCTGGGGCGCGGTCTGGGATTCCCTGAAAGCTCAGGGTTTATGGTCTCGGGAAGAGTCTCTTCTCCCGATCAACATCCTGGAACTGAGAGCGATATTCAATGCTCTCCGGGCTTGGCCTCAACTAGCGAAGGCTGGATTCATAAGATTCCAGTCAGACAACATGACGACTGTAGCTTACATCAACCATCAGGGGGTAACAAGGAGTTCCTTGGCGATGAGAGAGGTATCCAAAATCATCAAATGGGCGGAGGATCACTCCTGCCACCTATCTGCAATCCACATCCCAGGAGTAGACAACTGGGAGGCGGATTATCTGAGTCGTCAGACTTTCCATCCGGGGGAGTGGGAACTCCTCCCGGAGGTGTTTGCCCAGTTGACTCAATTATGGGGCATTCCAGACATGGATCTGATGGCGTCTTGTCAGAACTTCAAGGTTCCTTGCTACGGGTCCAGATCCAGGGATCCCAAGGCGACTCTAGTGGATGCATTAGTGGCGCCTTGGTTGTTCAACCTAGCTTATGCGTTTCCACTGTTCCCTCTCCTTCCCAGGCTTGTAGCCAGGATCAAACAGGAGAAGGCCTCGGTGATTCTGATAGCTCCTGCGTGGCCTCGCAGGACTTGGTATGCAGACCTGGTGAATATGTCATCGGCTCCACCATGGAAGCTACCTTTGAGACAGGATCTTCTAGTACAAGGTCCATTCGAACATCCAAATCTAGTTTCTCTGCAGCTGACTGCTTGGAAATTGAACGTTTGATTTTATCCAAGCATGGGTTTTCAGATTCAGTGATAGATACTCTGGTCCAAGCCAGAAAACCTGTGACTAGAAAGATTTACCATAAAATATGGAAAATATATATCTGTTGGTGTGAATCCAAGGGATTCTCCTGGAGTAAGATTAAAATTCCTAAGATCCTCTCCTTTCTCCAAGAAGGTTTGGATAAGGGATTGTCAGCGAGTTCTCTAAAAGGACAGATTTCTGCTTTATCTGTCTTGTTACACAAACGACTGGCAGCTGTGCCAGATGTACAAGCTTTTGTACAGGCTTTGGTCAGAATCAAGCCTGTTTACAGACCGTTGACTCTTCCCTGGAGTCTAAATTTAGTTCTTTCAGTTCTTCAAGGGGTTCCGTTTGAACCCTTACATTTCATAGATATCAAGTTACTATCTTGGAAAGTTCTGTTTTTGGTTGCTATTTCTTCTGCTAGAAGAGTTTCTGAATTATCTGCTTTGCAGTGTGATCCACCCTATCTGGTGTTCCATTCAGATAAGGTTGTTTTGCGTACCAAGCCTGGTTTTCTTCCAAAAGTTGTTTCCAACAAGAATATTAACCAGGAAATAGTTGTTCCCTCTTTGTGTCCGAATCCAGTTTCAAAGAAGGAACGTTTGTTACACAATTTAGATGTAGTCCGTGCTTTAAAGTTCTATTTAGAAGCAACAAAGGATTTCAGACAAACTTCTTCTTTGTTTGTTGTTTATTCTGGTAAGAGGAGAGGACAAAAAGCTACTGCTACCTCTCATTCTTTCTGGCTGAAAAGCATCATCCGATTGGCTTATGAGACTGCCGGACGGCAGCCTCCTGAACGAATCACAGCTCACTCTACTAGGGCTGTGGCTTCCACATGGGCCTTCAAGAACGAGGCTTCTGTTGATCAGATATGTAAGGCAGCGACTTGGTCTTCTCTGCACACTTTTGCCAAATTCTACAAATTTGATACTTATGCTTCTTCGGAGGCTATTTTTGGGAGAAAGGTTTTGCAATCTGTGGTGCCTTCTGTTTAGGTAACCTGATTTGCTCCCTCCCTTCATCCGTGTCCTAAAGCTTTGGTATTGGTTCCCACAAGTTATGGATGACGCCGTGGACCGGACACACCAATGTTGCAGAAAACAGAATTTATGCTTACCTGATAAATTACTTTCTCCAACGGTGTGTCCGGTCCACTGCCCGCCCTGGTTTTTTAATCAGGTTTGAAAAATTTCTTTCTCTATACACTACAGTCACCACGGCACCCTATAGTTTCTCCTTTTTTTCTCCTAACCGTCGGTCGAATGACTGGGGGGGCGAAGCCTGGGAGGGACTATATGGACAGCTTTTGCTGTGCTCTTTGCCATTTCCTGTTGGGGAAGAGAATATTCCCACAAGTTATGGATGACGCCGTGGACCGGACACACCGTTGGAGAAAGTAATTTATCAGGTAAGCATAAATTCTGTTTTTGTTTATAAAATAAACTAGGTGATAAGCCTGCCCTAATCTAATACTAAACTACCAATAGCCCTTTAAAAGGGCTTTTGTAGGGCATTGCCCTAAGTTAAACAGCTCTTTTACCTGAACAAATTACTAATTACCCCCTAACGGTAAAACACCCCACCCACCAAACCTCCCAAAATAAAAAAAAACTAACACTAAAAAAAAAGTAAACTACCCATTGCCCCTAAAGTGGCATTTGTATGGGCATTGTCCTTAAAATGGCATTCAGCTCTTTTACTGCCCTTAAAAGGACAATCCGCTCTTTTCCAACCCTAATCTAACAAAAAAAAGCCTAAGACTAAGCCCCAAAAAGGTACTCGCCGTTCCTCAAGTCCAGCGGAGAAGTTCTTCTTCCAGACGGCTCCATTATCTTCTATCTTCATCCGGAACGGAGGCTGCACGGAGCGGAGGTGCAGAGCTGTCTTCCTCGATGCGTGGATCCTCGGTGGCGGCGTGGAGGCTCCTCTTCTTCCGATGTCGGTCGTACACTGAAGATTGAATGCAAGGTACTGCATTCAATTTGGGGTACCTTGCATTCCTATTGGCTGAAATTTTGAAATCAGCCAATATGATTAGAGCTACTGAAATCCTATTGGCTGTTCAAATCAGCCAATAAGATTTCAGTAGCTCTCATCCTATTGGCTGATTTCAAAATTTCAGCCAATAGGCATGAAAGGTACCCCAATAAATATGGGGTACCTTGCATTCAATCTTCAGTGTGCGACTAACAATTGCATGAAGAGGAGCATCCACACCGCTGAAGACCGCCGCTGAGAATCAGTGCATCAGGGAAACCAGCTCCGCTACGCGCCGCCTTTGCTCCGGATGAAGATAGAAGGTGATGGAGCCGCCTGTAAGAAGACCTCCGCCGGACTTCAGGAACGGTGAGTACCTATTTGGGGCTTAGTGTTAGGATTTTTTTTTTATTTTTAAGTTTAGGAATTGAATGGAATGTAAAAGAGCCGATTTGCCCTTTTAAGGGCAGTAAAAGAGCTGAATGCCCTTTTAAGGGCAATGCCCATACAAATGCCCCTTTAGGGGCAATGGGTAGTTTAGTTTTTTTTAGTGTTAGTTTTTTTTAATTTTGGGTGGTTTGGTGGGTGGGGTTTTTTTACCATTAGGGGGGACTTGGTATTTTTTAAATGTAAAAGAGCTGTTTTAACTTAGGGCAATGCTCTACAAAAGACCCTTTTAAGAGCTATTGGTAGTTTAGTTTAGGGGGTGTTTTTATTTTGGTGGGGGCTTTTTTATTTTCATATGGATTAAGTGTTTTTTTTTTTGGATAACTTTATTTTTTTCTGTAATTTTAGATTTATTTTTGGTAATTTAATGTTAGGTTTTTTATTATTTTAATTGTAACTTAGTATTGGGGTTAATTTAGGGGGTGTTAGGTTAGGGGGCTTAGTAATTAAATTAGTTATTTGCGTTGTGGGAGGTTTGGCGGTTTACGGGTTAATTAGGTTTATTGCAATGTGGGGGTTTGACGGTTCAGGGGTTAATATTTGAATTGTTATTTGCAGATTAGGGGTATTTCTTTATTATTTTGCGATGTGGGGGGTTTGCGGTTTAGGTGTTTAATACTTTGTGCGGGAGGTTAGTTTTTTTGTTGTTATTTCTTGTGGACAGTTACGTGTTCTTTTTGTTATTTCATGCGGTTGCATGTTTTTTTTTTTTTTTTTTTAAGGCTTCGGTTTTGCCTACGCTGCATCCAGGTGGATTCCGAAATGGCTGGGTGGTAAATCCAGCTGGATTCTTTTGGCTGTTCGCGCAGCCAACATTCCTTTGAGGATGCATGCGCAACTGGCAACGGACGCGTTACAAACGTGATTTTAGTTTAGATGTGTTATTTAATTTGGGTTTTTATTTACAAACAAGATTAGCAGTATTGTTAATATCTTGCAGAAGAATGTGGCTGCAACTTTTCCTGTTTACAACATCAGGATTTACAAATTCTGCAAACTGTAAATTTTAATTTATTTTTAAATTATTTGATTTCTAACATTCACCCTTTTGAGATGATGCAATCGCTCTCTGCACAGAACGGATTTACTTGCAGTATCCTGCTCACACTGTGAAATCCGTTCTGTAGCATATTACAAACCTAGGTCACAGAATTTGCTTTTTTGGCCTATCTAGGGAGCATGTGACAAATGAATGCAACTGCCGTAGAAATACATAAGGCAGGCGTTGCCAACAAGACATTTCTATTGTGTTGCTATAGAATAGCATATTAAGTCTTAAAGGGACAGTAAAGTCAATATTAAACATACATGATTCATAAAGAGCATGCAATTTTTAAATAACTTTCCAATTCACTTTTATTATCAAAATGGCTTTTTTTTCTTTTGGTGTCCTTTGTTGAAAAGTAAACCTAGGTAGGTTGATAGGATTTTAGGAGTAAGAATGTGTCTGTAACAGTCTGGCATCAGTATTTGCAACATTCTGTAACATTGCAATAAAACCATGATGCAAATATTGCTGCCAGATGGTTTAAGACACGTGCCCACTCCTGAGCTCACCTAGGATTCATCTTTAACAAGTGATACACAGAGAACAAAATTAAAAATAGAAGTACATTGGAACGTTGTTTATTTCATGTTATATCCAGTCATTATTACTTTAATTGTGAATTGTTTTGTTTTAAAAATGTTAAAGTGACAGTAAACAACTTTTTTTCTACTGCAATTATTGTTTAATATTCAAAGTTGGAGATGCTAATCTTGAGTTTTGTCCACAGACAACAAGGCTAGTTACTAAACACAACTGCAATTGTGTGGCAGGGTTAGCCTTGATAAGTCATCAAGGGTTCTTTTTGCTTGACGTGAAAAGGGGGAAAAATAAATAATGTGAATGGCTGATGGCTGTCACATGGTATGTGTATGCATTTGTGATTGGCTGATGGCTGTCACATGGTACAGGGGGAGTGGAAAAAGACATAACTTTTAAAATTGTCAGAAAAAAAATCTACTACTCATTTTTAGTTCAGACTAAGTGCTATTGCATTGTCTTGTTATCTTGCATTATTTTGATTATGCAAATCTACTGTGTTGACTGGTCCTTTAAATGTCCTTTTTTTAAATATTTTTTTCATGTTATGAAAATGAAGTGTTTTAACGTTTACCATCACTGTAAAATAAATTTAAAATGTATTGACCTTTTTAAAATGTTCCACTAATTGAGAACTAATGAAAATCTTGCAGCTGAATCTACTTAGAATGATTATCTATAGGGGAAAACCCATCTTGTATTGAATTAAGCCTGGTGTGAGAAATGTGTGCTTTGGTGACATCATTGTTATGAGATCGATTGAAATAGGAACTAGGACACATAGCTGCATGCCATGAATGGGCATGGTGCCTGGTGATGAGACTTCCCCTCTCATGGGAATGAAATGTCAGGCACATCAATAGTGTAATATAAATCATTAGTTGCCTTGGTCAGTAGACAAGACAGATCTGTAGAGTGACCTTATATCCCTGCTACGCAAAATGGCGGCTTTTACTTCGGTATGTGAATTCATGTTTTATTTTTATCCCTATATTATACTTGTATTTTATTTCATATCAGCTCGCCCTCCTCACCCTTTACATTTACATACGTAGTCTTGATCAGTATGTTTAAATGGCAAATATCTGTACTAGTTATATGTATTTTTTCCTGGAAATTGTTAGTTTTACTCTTGAAGTGTTTAAACTTATTTTCTAACTCATATGCTAGGTTTCAGGTTGAGGTGTGACTTTAAACTGATGTTTTGACTCAAAAATAGCATCTGTATACTTAATGCATGTTAAAAAACATCTCTCTCGTGTCAAAAAAATGTGCTTGCCCCACACTCCCTAGAAAGACCAAAAAACAAAACTGTCAAAGTGCTGCAAATTGCCTAAACCAGCTATTTGATTTGCAGCATTTGCAGGTTATAGAATTTGCTTTTTACCTCTTAGGGAGTGTGAAACAAGCACAATTTTACAGGTGTGATTAATATCCTTTTAAAGTAAGATTTAAATGATGAATACATGTTTTATATTTCTTTATTTAATACTTTTGGCATTATTGTTATTGGGTCTTTTTCCCCTTTGTAGGTATACAGTATACAACATAAGTGAGTACATCCCTGTGCAATATCACTTAAATGTCAAATAATTCAAAATTGAATAGCTGCATTGTTTATAAGTTTTAAGTGTAGTATTTCTTCTTATGAGCTATCAATAACAAATACTTTAGAAAGACAATATTGAAAATACAGGCCCCAAAGTAGAAATTCAATGCAACAAAAGTGAATACACCTGTGACCACTGACACACAAGTTAGATCATTGAAACAAAATAGAGTACACATGTGATTTCCAATTAGCCTAATTGTATGAACATTGCTATAAAATGATCTGTGAACACCAGAACTTTCTCAATTTTGACCCAAGGGCTGTGTCTATCTGCACATCTGCATCATGGCTCCACATGGAAAATAATTGCCAGAGGAATTGAAAAATCTGATTGTGAGACTTCACAAAGATGTAAAAAGATAGAGGAAGATCAGTGACCAACTAAAAATCAGTCTAAACACAGTTGCAGCAGTATTTAGGAGATATAGAATGAGCCATAGTACCACTAACCAGTACTACAGTTGTTCTTGTCCTAAAATGATGCCACGGACAGTGTGCTACTTGCACAATCTAGCTCTGAAAAGCAGTCGGGCAAGTGCTTCAGAACTGGCTCAGGGGCTATCAATGGAAATGGGATTTTCTGTGACAGCTCAGACATTGCATAATATCAACCTATATGGACGGTGTCCAAAAAAAACCCTGCTTGCTCTTTGGCACAAAACTATAAGATTACAGTTTGCTAAGCAGCATGAAAAGTAGCCTGATGAATATTGGGAGCTCATTGGGAGTCAGCTGAGACAAAGATAAATCTGTTCGGCTCAGATGGGGTCCAGCATGTTTGGCGTGAACCTGGCTAGGATTATTACAGTGAATGCATAGTTCCAACAGTGATGAGTGCAAAAGGTGTTGGGGAGATGACATTTATATATGGCACCATGAATGTCTGTAGTTATACCAAAATGCTAGCTGACAAGATGACTCCCAGTCTCCAGAAGGTTGTCAGAAGAGGAATATCCCAGCATGATAACAACCCAAAGCACACTGCCAAAATCACAAAAAGTTTGTTGAAAAAAGTAAGAATTATGACCTGAACAAGTATGTCCCCTTACTTGAATCCAGTAGATCACCTTTGGAGTATTTTAAAGATAAAAGTAGAGCAACACAACCCCTCGAGCAAAGAGCAGCTGAAAAAAAAATGTCTCTGAAGAATGGCAGAACATCTTTCCAGATATTTGTGCAACACTGGTATCCTCCATGCCCAGGAAGATTGAGTCTGTCATCAAAAATAAAGGTGGACATATGAAGTATTGAAAAAATAAAACATTTAAATCTCAGTAATGAAAGGTGTACTGACTTGTTGCATTGATTTTTTTTTTTTTTTTTTTACTGTGGGGTTAGTATTTTTAATGTAGTAAATAGAAACTTAGTTTTTAATTTTACATAAGAACAAATACACTACTGTAAAACTTAGAAGTAATACAATTACTGTAATGGTAGACAATTTGGAATTATTTGACATTTAAGTGATTTCGCACAGGGGTCTACTCACTTATGTTGTATACTGTATATGCAGATGTTATGAATTAAGTGTACCAGTAATAATGCCGCCAGTGGGAACATTATAAACATTGAATCGGGGCATATATCTTAAACAGGCATATCTGTTATCCCTTAATTTATTATAACACAAATATCTGTTATTAGCACTTTATTTCATGACTGGGTAACATAACTAGAAAATAGACTGTGATAACCTGTAAAATTTAAATAAACCATCTTTCTTCTACTAGATACGACGAGTCCACGGATTCATCCTTTACTTGTCGGATATTATCCTCCTGCTAACAGGAAGTGGCAAAGAGCACCACAGCAGAGCTGTCTATATAGCTCCTCCCTTAACTCCAACCCCCAGTCATTCTCTTTGCCTATGCTAGTAATAGGAAGGGTAAAGTTAAGTGGTGATAAAATGATAGTTTTTAGTTTCTTCAATCAAGAATTTTTTATTTTAAATGGTACCGGAGAGTACTATTTTTTCCTCAGGCAGGACATAGAAGAAGAATTCTGCCTTGAGTTTGATGATCTTAGCAGTTGTAACTGAGATCCATATTGGTTCCCACAAAATTTGCTGAGGAGTACAAGAGAAATCTTCAGTGTGGGGAACGTTTCTTACTGCAAGCAGCATTAAGGTATGTGCAGTCATTTATATTCTGAGGAGACTGTTGTAGATCAGAATGGACTGACATATTTCCCAGGTTGGGAAGGGGTAAGCAGTAGTCCTGGTAAGGATGGTACTGTAAACCTGTGTATAATTATCCTTGTGAGAGATTTCAACAGGGGACACTTATGGCCTATATGGTTGAAGACACTGGGGCAGCCTAGAAACGCTTACTTTATTAAATATGAGACTTATCAGGGCTGACATTTTGTGATACTGAGGGGTCCACATGGCATATATGTTTATTAAATAACATTTATTCATGGCCGTTTTTCTTAAAACCGCTTCCCATGTGGTTGCTTAAGTTATTTGCACATTGAGGATGATGGTCGGGGCCTAATTTTGCGCCTCAGTGCGCAGTTAGAGCTTGCAGAGAACAGCAGCCATTAGCTCCGGTTGGGACCAGACTGTGAGGCTGTTTTTCGGAGTGAGACCGAATCGTTTTCCCAATCGTTTGGGGCAGGTAGGCGCCACAGCAGAGCTGTGGTGAGGTGCAGGGGCAGTTTAACAATTTTTCTCTGCATAACGCTTTTTGTGGGCTAAACACTCGAATTAAAGGGTTAACTCTCCTGTTTACTTGTTGTGCAATATCTGATTGCACATTAGGTTCACACATAATCGAAATTAATCATTTTGCATAACGTTTTAGCAATTTTGAAAAAACAGTGTACTCTTTTTATTCTTAAAGGCGCAGTACTCGTTTTTTTTGCTGATTGTTTTTCCTATGTAATAAAGGTTGTTAACGACTTGTGCTGTTATTACTAGTCTGTTCAACATGTCTGACATTGAAGAAAGTCAGTGTTCTATGTATTTAGAAGCCATTGTGGAACGCCCAAAAATGTGTCCCTCATGTACTGAAAGGGCCTTACATTGCAAAGAACATATTTTAGCTGATAAAAGTATGTCTCAGGAGGATTCTCAGTCAGAAGAGAATCAGGTTATGCCATCTACTTCTCCCCAAGTGTCACAACCTTTAACGCCCGCCCAAGCGACGCCTAGTACTTCTAGCATGTCTAATTCTTTCACCCTGCAAGATATGGCTGCAGTTATGTCTATTACTCTTACAGAGGTATTATCTAAACTGCCAGGTTTACAGGGTAAGCGCAGCAGGTCCGGTATTAGAGTAAATGCTGAGCCCTCTGATGCTTTATTGGCCATCTCCGATGTACCCTCACAGTGTTCTGATTTGGGGCTGGGGGACTTGCTGTCTGAGGGAGAGCTTTCTGATTCAGGAAAGATGTTCCCTCAAACAGACTCAGATGTGACGGCCTTTAAGTTTAAGCTTGAACACCTCCGCTTGTTACTCAGGGTCACAATCATCCAGAGTCGCTAAAACCTCCCTATTGTCATTCCACCAGAGAAATTGTGTAAAATGGATAAATATCTAGAGGTCCCTACTTACACTAATGTTTTTCCAGTCCCTAGAAGAATTTCGGACATTGTTACTAAGGAATGGGATAGACCAGCCATTCCGTTCTCTCCCCCTCCTACTTTTAAGAAAATGTTTCCCATATCTGACACCATTCGGGATGCGTGGCAGACAGTCCCTAAGGTGGAGGGAGCTATTTCTACCCTGGCTAAGCGTACAACTATACCTATTGAGGACAGTTGTGCTTTCAAAGATCCTATGGATAAAAAATTAGAGGGTCTTCTAAAGAAATTGTTTATTCATCAGGGTTTTCATCTACAACCTATAGCGTGCATTGTTCCAGTAACTACTGCAGCAGTTACTGGAACAATGCAGACCCCATTAGATGATATTTTGGATAGAATTAAGGCTCTCAAGCTAGCTAATTCTTTTATTACAGATGCCACTTTCCAAATGGCTAAATTAGCGGCTAAGAATGCAGGCTTTGCTATTTTAGCGCATAGAGCGTTATGGCTTAAGTCTTGGTCTGCTGATGTGTCATCTAAATCTAAGCTTTTAGCTATTCCTTTTAAGGTTAAGACCCTATTGGGGCCTGAATTAAAGGAGATCATTTCCGACATTACTGGAGGTAAAGGTCATGCCCTTCCTCATGACAAGACGCTTAAAATGAGGACCAAACAGAATAATTTAGTTCCTTTCGAAACTTTAAAGGGGGTCCCTCTACTTCCTCCTCTGCCACCAAGCAGGAGGGACAGTTTGCACAATCCAAGTCAGTTTGGAGACCTAACCAGACCTGGAATAAAGGTAAACAGGCCAAGAAACCTGCTGCTGCTACCAACACAGCATGGAGGGGCAGCCCCCAATCCGGGACCGGATCTAGTAGGGGGCAGACTTTCTCTCTTCGCTCAGGCTTGGGCAAGAGATGTTCAGGATTCCTGGGCATTAGAAATTGTGACCCAGGAGTATCGTCTAGAATTCAAGGATTCTCTCCCAAGAGGGAGATTTCATCTTTCACGTTTGTCTGTAAACCAGACAAAAAGAGAGGCGTTCTTACACTGTGTAGAAGACCTATATACCATGGGTGTAATCTGCCCAGTTCCAAAATTAGAACAAGGGCAGGGGTTTTACTCAAATCTGTTCGTGGTTCCCAAAAAAGAGGGAACCTTCAGACCGATTTTAGACCTCAAAATTCTAAACAAATTTCATCGTTCAAGATGGAGACCATACGAACAATTTTACCAATGATCCAGGAGGGTCAATATATGACCACAGTGGATTTGAAGGATACGTATCTTCACATTCCTATCCACAAACATCATCACCAATTCCTCAGGTTCGCCTTTCTGGACAAACATTACCAGTTTGTGGTTGGCCACAGCTCCCAGAATCTTCACAAAGATGCTTGGGTCCCTTCTGGCGGTTCTAAGGCCACGGGGCATAGCAGTGGTGCCCTATCTGGACGATATCTTGATTCAGGCGTCAACTTACCATCTAGCCAAATCTCACACAGACATCGTGTTGGCTTTTCTAAGAACTCACGGGTGGAAGGTGAACATAAAAAAGAGTTCACTAGTTCCTCTGACAAGAGTTCCATTCCTAGGAACTCTGATAGACTCGGTATACATGAAAAATTTTCTGACGGAGGTCAGAAAATCAAAGATCTTAACTACTTGCCGAGCTCTTCATTCCATTCCTCGGCCATCAGTGGCGCAGTGTATGGAGGTCATTGGGTTAATGGTAGCGGCAATGGACATAGTTCTGTTTGCTCGCTTGCATCTCAGACCACTGCAGCTGTGCATGCTCAGACAGTGGAATGGGGATTATGCAGATTTATCTCCTCTGATAAATCTGGATCTAGAGACCAGAGACTCTCTTCATTGGTGGTTGTCACAGGATCATCTGTCCCAAGGAATGTGCTTCCGCAGGCCAGCATGGGTCATAGTGACGACGGACGCTGGGGTGCAGTCTGGAATTCCCTGAAGGCTCAGGGTGTTTGGACTCAGGAGGAGTCCCTACTACCAATAAATATTCTGGAACTGAGAGCCATATTCAACGCGCTTCAAGCGTGGCCTCAGCTGGCTTCGGCCAAATTCATATGATTCCAGTCGGACAATATCACAACTGTAGCATATATCAATCATCAAGGGGGAACAAAGAGTTCTCTAGTGATGATAGAGGTTTCCAAGATAATTTGATGGGCAGAGACTCACTCTTGCCA